>NC_139986.1:28451535-28484035 GCF_963993115.1 Abramis brama | reverse complement strand
CTATATAGATTTTTTTCCCATATATATTTTCTATAGCTTTTTCTGCAAGGTAGAACAGAAAGTGTGAGGTGGAAGAGAGAGAGAGAGAGAGAGAGAGAGAGAGAGAGAGAGAGAGAGAGAGAGAGAGACATGATGAACACACAGCAGCGGTCGCTTCAGTAATCGTCAGAAAACACAGGCACATGAGAGTCGCTCCTGATATCACGTATGAATCACGTCAAGCCGTCTTTGCGCTCACAAACCAGCGGGAATCTCGACCGCATCTGCACCGAAACTCAACCAAACCTTTCCAGGGAAAACCCTCCAAACATACGGCCAGTTTAAGAGGGAATCTCACAAAACAACCCAAAAAAACCCACATCCAGATCATATTTATAATACTAGAATATAATATATATATGTGCATATATATATAATAATAATAATATATATTTATATTAGGGCTGTCGATTTAGGCTAACGTGAAATGTGATATTGATTTTATTTCAACAGTTCAATAAATAAGAAGTTCATTTTGTGTTGTTTTACATGCAATATTGTCTGTTGTTTCATTTCTGAATGAATCAGCGTTTTGAGCTAAGAACCAATGATTCAATGACTCATTCATAAAGAGAGTCATTTACTTCATTCCTGAGTGAATCAGCCGTTTGAACGAATCAAATGATCAATGACTCGCTTATCTAGACATTTACCGCGACCCACTGGCCGTTTTAGTTTCTTATAAATTATCACTTACTTAAAAAAATGAATTCATATTTTGGGGATAGTTTGCCCAAAATTAAAATTCTGTTTATTAGCATTTACTGTCATTTTAAACCTTTCTTTCTTTTGCGGAACATAAAAGAAGATAGGCTATTTTGAATAATGTTGGAAACAAAACTGTTTTGTTCTGTAAATATATCCAAAAACCAATTCAGATGCAGTGTAATTATGATCACTTGACAGCCCTAATACACACAAACACACACTTTATTATTTACTGTAAAAAATTATATACATTTATTAACAGTAAATAATTTTGCATCGTAGTATTAAAGGCACACTATGTAATTTTCCGCCACTAGAGGGCGCTTATTCAAAACAAAGGCGAGGCTTGATGACGCCTTTTCGAGGAATCATGGGATTTGTAGTTTCTCCTCTACAGCCGGTGGAGAATACGACGGGACTCGGGCAGAAATCATATTCATGGATGATCGGTAATGCATTAAAAGATTTATTAACGCTACGAAGGCCGCTGGAGCGACTGCTAATGAGAGACGACGACACGCGTCTCGAGAGCAGTGGAGCTTTTATCATCCCGCATATGTGGGACAACCCAGCGCTGTTTTATCATATTAAAGCCCTATTCTGACGGGATTAACTTTACCAGGGTAGATGGAGTAATGTCATTTTACCACAGGACGTCTGTGATATTAATGGCCAATCCGCACGGGATAAGAGCTCTCAGTAAAACTAGCAGAAGTGGGAGAGTAACTCGATTTACACACCGCCGTCACTCCTGTCGTATTACGTTGCTTCCTGATATCACGTGCGCAAACACATATAACCTATATTTACATATATAAAACAGTTATGTCCGGTCGAACGATGTATTAAGTAACTTCAGATTGGATTGTGTTGGTAATAGGCTCTTATCTAACGCTAAAAGATGTTTCGTGCCTCTAACAAGTGCTTTCGATCTTCTCTCTGATCTGACTGGTGTGTGTTAAACACAGAGTTTTGCCACAGACTTGTCCCAGCGTCTAGAACACAACTGATGCTTCTTCAAGCGTCTCCATACTTGAAAAACGGCGGAAAACTACTTTTAAACAGGAAATGACGAAATATTTTCGTACATATTTACAGCGGGTCTTTTCGCACGGGATTAGTATTACCTGAGGTCATTTTTCCGGACCTTTTTACTGAAGGTAAAAGTCACCGTAATCTTTACTGACACTGTCCGTCATGATCACTGAGATGCACATTCAGACGGGACTAAAATCACAGAGAAGCTCTGGTAATTATTACTTTACCCCTCCTCTCCATGTTACACTAGTCCCGCCCGAATAGGGTTTTAGATACATTTAAGTGTGATGAAAGTTGTTATAATGCTACTATATGAGACACTTGCTGCACACTAATAAACTAGATCGATATTAGGCGTGGTAAAACTCGCGGTAAATCAACAAAACAAGATTTAAACAAAGACTGTGTTGAGCTGTATAACAATGATTAGCTTTCTGTTGATGAATATATCCAAACTGTTGCTCACCTGTCTAATAAAACACATAATATATTAAAGCGTCTTTGGTGTTTCCATGGTTTCTACAAAACCGGAAATCGAGGGTAACGCGGGTATGATGTCACTGATAGGCGACGCAAGGTTAAAACCGCGTATTTCTCTGGTACACAAGTCGACAAAATATATAACATTGTTCTAGTGGTTTTTGGATATTTTGAAGACCAAAAATCTTACATGGTGTGCCTTTAATTATCCTAAAATAGGCTTCTAAAATAGCCAATTAAAATATAATTTTGTACTTTCCCCCCCTCTTGGTTCTGGTGTGAAATGTTTCTTAAGCATCATGAGATAGAAAAGTATTTCGAGGCTGAGGATCATGTGTAATTGGCACAGCAGCGGAGGAGAGAAACACTGGACTGTCTTTAGTGCATAATGAAGCGTGGAAGTGTATTGCATAAATCACAATCTCTCACGGTCGGGTTCAAATCACCCACAATATGATGCATAAAACAAAGAGACGCCTCGAATACAGGCTGGCAACAGAAAATCGACATTCACAGATAATAAATCTGGCTTTTCTAAGCTACAAAGACACTTGTAATCACAATCAACAAATGTTCAAATGAATCAAAGCCTTTGGTTATCCTCACGCAGAAGGAATTTGGCTACATATCGTATGTTATTCCCAACGAAACGAGGTCAGTTGATTGAAACGCCACGAAGGCCTACGATGTGATCGAACAGCATTCATCATGATTTTGGTAGTTCGCCTGATGTGGATATCATATATCAATGCCCAAAGTTCAGTCTGCACAGACTATTGCTGGAGATATTGCTTGCTACATCGTCTGAGCCAGTTGGAAACTCACAACCATCCGAACTTTCCCGGTTAACCTGAAGAAAATGCAGTTTCCTGAAAGTATCGATGTCTGAGATGGAAAGCCGATGCACGTCAACTAAAGCGAACCAAGCGATCCACTGGGAAACGCGCTACTTTGGCACTTTCGGATTCGTAACGTGCCAGAAATTGGCAAGAGCTTGGAAAACAAAATGGGCGTCACCAACCAGAAAACACTATGACATCACTCACAACGAAGTATGACGAAACACGCCAGGCCGTGAGAGCAAAGACGGATCTCCTGTTAGTAAATATTAGATATACGCCACCATTAAAGAAAACTTAAAGCTGGGCTTGAGAGGAAGTCGAAGCAACCGCTGCAGTGCATCATGGGAGCAGAAATGGCACAGACGGTCGGGACACCAAACCTTTATTTGGCCCTGAAATAAAAGCTCCATCTTTGCGAATTCGCCGCATAAATTTGGCCGAAATCATTTGGTAAGAGGGTTCACAGTCAATCCTTAAGTTAACAAGTTCAATTTCGTCCCTCGTACGTAACGTCGTACGAGGGGTGCGTAAAAAATTGTGCAAGTAAAAACGGGGCAAGTTTTTTTTGTTTGTTTTTTTGGGAGAAGCGCCAAAAGTTCTAAGGTTCAATGTCCCGTGAAGTAAGAGAAAGGAAGAATAATGCCCTGTTTGACTGATCGGCACGATTCTACAACTGTATACAGCTATTTACATCATGGGTTTCTCTCATTTATACAACACAACTTGGTAGCACTTCTTTAAAGATTTGACTTTTTTTTTTTTTGTAATTTTTTTTTTTTTTTACTTCTCCAAAACATCTTCCCTAATCATAAAAGTCAACTTACATCAAAATATACTTACTACAAGTCAACACAACTAACAAAATATATATAACAGAAGTCAAACACGTAGAAAATCTGAGGTATTTCTGGTCTGAGGTGGTCTGTGGTTTATGAACAATATCTTTAATGCTTTTTTTTTTTTTTTGTCCTTTCATAACTAATTTTTTATTGTTTCGAGTTGCGCTCTTTCGTCTCGGAAGCCTTTTGAATGTCTGGTGACGCGCGGTTGCATCTGAGAAAACGTTACTGAGAAGATACGGGACATTTCTTTCATCCGAGCAGCAGCACTGTGGAAAATCACTCTTGAATTATGGCATGTGGAAATGTGGATCACCGTCTGCCACTTTTAAGACAAAATAAATATTATTCTTGTGTTTCTTTTTTTCTTTTCTTTGCTAATTAGTCAAACGCCACCTATAGTTTGACGTTCTCAAATCTGCAGCCCCAAACTGAAGTCTGAATGTCGCCAGAGGTCGGAGGTCAGATCTCAGATTTGGTCCCTGTTAGAAAGAGGTAATGCATGAAGGGACCCGAGCAAAGCACACGAAACAAACACTTCGTGGGTGAAGCGCACAAGACCGGGTCATATTTCACACTCAAGTCAAAGAAAAAAATTAGAAATCATATTTTGCTTTACCTATATTTTTATATATATATATGTTGCATTATTTTTACAACTATAAAGCACATTTTCTGCCAGATTTGTTTTTTTTTAAACTATTCTAATTTATAGATTATTGCAGTACTCGTTGGATTATTATTATTTTTATTATTAAAATAAGCATACATTTTTATTTTACAGTAATAAGAATCTACTTAAAAAACAACATTGAAAACAATGAGATTTTTTTTTTTTTTTTTAAATCCTGATGCATTATGGTCAAGATAATTCAAACAAGTGTAATTCAAAATGATCAAATTTCAAACAAGTGTAAATTAATATATTACAGTAATAAGAATTTAATTAAAATCAACATTAAGTTTAATGAGAATTACCACACAAAAAAAATCTGGATGAAATCTGGTCAAGATAATTGGGTGTAAAACATCATTTCATTATTTGTTGGACTACCTGTATTGATTTTAATCATTAAAACAAGTAAATTACAGTAATAAGAATCTACTTATAAGGATGAGAATAAAAAAACACAAAAAAACACAAAAAAATAAAATCTGGATCTGGATCCATTACTTTTATGAGAATTTGAGGGAAAACACAGTTTTATACATTAACTTTTTCTTAATTAAAATCACTGTATTACAGTAATAAAATCAACATTGAGAAAAATGAAAAACACCATAAATAAAGCTAAATAATCCGCATAATAACGGTAAAAGCTGAATTTGAGAGAAAATGTGCTTAATTGTCATAAAAAATAAATAAATCTTAATGCTTTTAAAAAGGCGTAGTTTTAATTCATGAAAAAAAAAATATTTTATTTTTTTATTTGGGTTTTGAGGTAAAATGTGACCCAGAATCTCTATGCCGTGCGAGTCCTTCACTCCAAAACACACTGCATTATTACAAGAGAAACTAGACAGGAAAAACAAACACTTTTTATGATCTTTTTTTTCTCTTTTTCAACAAACTCTCAGCACACACACACACACACACACACACACACACACACGGTCTTGCATGTTTCGTGTAGGTAATTAGTGTTAAATTCATCAGGGCACCGTTACACTAGTCTCTGTCCTATAATGGTGTGGGAAAGGCAGTCATGGACCCTTGACACTGGATACCTGAGAAAGATTCCCGTACCAAACTAAACGCTCTCATGACCTCCGAGATTTCCACATGCAAGCCAGCGAGAGATTTCACTCATATCCACTCAATAAAACCCCCAACCAACCTTTTCACAGTCACCAACTTCAACAGCATGAAGGAAAAAAAACCCAAACAAAAGAAAAAGAAAGAAAGAAAGAAAGAAATTAGTCCAGTTGCGTTTTCCGTGTTCTTTAACACCCGTTAGTTCCGTAAAAGACACGTTTTCCGTAATTTCGAATAGCACACTTTCGGAAAGAGAGAGAGACATAGAGAGAGAGAGAGAGAGAGAGAGAGAGAGAAATAAAAAGGTAGATCCCGCGAGGAGGTTGGATTGCGCGTGTAACAGTCATGATGATCCTCGCAGGTTTTGCAGCACTGTTGAATGATCCGACACGGCGAAGATGAAGCCGTCATGTATCGGTTGCTTTTCACAGACGATCCTGTCCGACGGACGGAGCAGAACGGGGAAAAGAGAGGAGAAAAACCAAGTGAAATGTTGAGGTACCTGCAGCCGGTCAGCATTCATTTGTCGGCACCTGAATGCGCGTTGTGTTTTTAAAAATCTTTCGCGTTTTTGCTCTAATGATAAAAATACAGTAGAGAAGTGTGCTGGTAGTTACTGATCCGATCAGAAAAAATAAAAATAATAATAATAATAATAATAATAAAGTTAAAAAAACGTTGTGATAAAATAGCAGCTGCTTGAATGTGTTTTGCGGTCGAGTGTCAGATGCTGGACTCGTTGGTGACCGAGCTCATGGACAGAAGACAGTCTGAGGTAGAAGAGCTGGAGATCCGCTGGATCTGAGAGAGACGCTCCTCTACACAGCCGGCGGAGAGACGAGCCTCGGCGTCGTGATCCCAGCACTCCTCGATCGACTCGCACATCTGAGCCAGACCCTGAGCGCGCACACACACACACACACACACAACACAGGGGTGTTAACATCGCAGCACTGAGAACATCATATGTTCTGTAGAATTATTACACCTTTATTGAGAAACCTAATGCATGATTTGCACTCATAAACACACACACACACACATACACAAACACACAACCAGAAACACACACACACACACACACACACACACACACACAACACAGGGGTGTTAACATCGCAGCACTGAGAACATCATCTGTTCTGTAGAATTATTACATCTTTATTGAGAAACCTAATGCATGATTTGCACTCATAAACACACACACACACACATACACAAACACACAACCAGAAACAAACACACACACACACACACACACAACACAGGGGTGTTAACATCGCAGCACTGAGAACATCATCTGTTCTGTAGAATTATTACATCTTTATTGAGAAACCAAATGCATGATTTGCACTCATAAACACACACACACATACACAAACACACAACCAGAAACACACACACACACACACAACACAGGGGTGTTAACATCGCAGCACTGAGAACATCATCTGTTCTGTAGAATTATTACATCTTTATTGAGAAACCTAATGCATGATTTGCACTCATAAACACACACACACTCACAAACACACAACCAGAAACACACACACACACACACACACACACACAACACAGGGGTGTTAACATCGCAGCACTGAGAACATCATCTGTTCTGTAGAATTATTACACCTTTATTGAGAAACCTAATGCATGATTTGCACTCATAAACACACACACACACACACACTCACTCACAAACACACACACAACCAGAAACACACACACACACACACACACAACACAGGGGTGTTAACATCGCAGCACTGAGAACATCATCTGTTCTGTAGAATTATTACACCTTTATTGATAATCCTGATGCATGATTATTATGTAACTGATGTGCGTTTACTCCGGATTTTAAAGTGAAGTTTATCTTTTTATTTCTTTTTACTTTGTTGGTATTCATTTAAAAAAAAAATTATTATATGATAATTACTCTAATTATGTATGTATGTATATATATAGATGGATGGATGGATGGACGGACGGACACACACATATATACATGGAGGGCCAAATTATTCAAATATTTCAACATTAGTTAAATTTCAAGTACATTACTAAATACATAATTAAATTTGTAATAAAACAAAATTAAATAAAAAGCACATTTATTCATTTGTTTGGTGATCTAATAATTAATTGAATGATTTTTATGTTTTATTAAAAATGTGATTATGTATTCATCAATTTATTTAAATTACATAGCATAAATGTATTTAATTTAATTTCGAGTAATTTTGACCCTCCATGCACATTCAGAGACACACACACACACACACACACACACACAGAACAGAATTTATTAAAATAGAAAACAGTTATATAAAATTGTGAATATATTTTAGATATTGTTTTACTGTATTTTTCTTCTTTCAAAAATATTTTTCAAAAATCTTATTATTAAAAGTATTTTTAAATTGGTATGTTTTTATTATGATTGAGTTCTGGTGTTGATAATTATCTTCTTGTAAGAATAATAAAAGATTTGACAATCACATAAAGGCACGTTTACAGAATTCAATCACATTTTGGGTGCAAATTCACTGAAAATCATTGTATGAAAAGAACTGCATGTAAAGATACTGTGAAACCCATGCTTGTGTCCAGAGAGAAACAGCATGAACACACACACACACACACACACTCACCGAATGCTTGTGTGTTCTCCAGAGAGAAACAGCATGAACACACACACTCACACACACACAAACACACACACACTCACCGAATGCTTTTGTGTTCTCCAGAGAGAAACAGCATGAACACACACACACACACACACTCACCGAATGCTTGTGTGTTCTCCAGAGAGAAACAGCATGAACACACACACACACACACACACACACTCACCGAATGCTTGTGTGTTCTCCAGAGAGAAACAGCATGAACACACACACACACACACACTCACCGAATGCTTGTGTGTTCTCCAGAGAGAAACAGCATGAACACACACACACACACACACACACACACTCACCGAATGCTTGTGTGTTCTCCAGAGAGAAACAGCATGAACACACACACACACACACACACTCACCGAATGCTTGTGTGTTCTCCAGAGAGAAACAGCATGAACACACACACTCACACACACACACTCACACACACACACTCACCGAATGCTTGAGCCAGCAGTCTTTAAACGCCGGCCGCATCTTTTTATGCACCACCACATCCTGAAGATCCTCCAGCGACGGATGCTGGCCGATCTCCTCCTCAAACGGCAGCATGTACTCGTCTACAGGACCTGAAGGAGCACACCCACATGATATACAGTCAAACCTACACTTATTCAGACACCTTCAACATTTCTCACATTATCACAGTTTATTCGCTATAGTTTAGAAAATGGTACTAAAATATGAGCAGAACTCAGAGTTATGAACTCAGTTGATATTTGACTGGTTTTGTCTGTCCTTCTGTTAGACTGTCTCACACATGAATTATGTTGAATATCTGTCAGCTGTTAAATTTAACTACACAATTAGATAATACCAGTTTAGCTCAACCAATCACCAAGCAATGCTTCATTGTGTTCAGTCTGTGTGTAAAAAGAGCATTAGCAATTAAAGACAAAACACTCCAGCAAAACATGATCAGGTCAAAGTGTCCGAATCATTTTTGGTCCCACATTTGTATAATTTTACTGGTAGTCACTGAATGAAGAATGTTTGGGTATAATATGTCACAGTTTGCTTTATTTTGCTCTCCTCACTTACAGAAATGATCTATAGTGTCCTGATCACACTAGTAAATTTTTTTTATCTGGTGTCTGAATGATGTTTGGTTTGACTGTAAGCCGCTGGAACAGTGCAAGAAAAAGCCAAGTCTTTAAAGTAGGCGGAGCTTAGAGGCTCAGAGCCGACTCTGATTGGTCAGGTGTGATGGTTACACTTATTGACAATGAACTTCGTCGTCATTGCTGGCAAGCATTTTTAAAATAAATGTTTATGGATTTCTTGTATGTTAAAGAACATAATTTTATATTAATTTTTAAGGCAAGATCAGTGTGTGTGAATGTCCTCACCATCAGAGGCTTTGCACCGGGACACCAGCTCCCACAGCACCAGCCCCATGGCGTACATGTCTATCCTCAGAAACGCATCCCGCTGGAAGTTAATCGCTCCCTCCAGAACCTCCGGCGCCATGTACCGCCGCGTGCCAACCTGAGGGATTCAAACACGATCAACTTCACAGAAGAAGTGGTTTATAATGTTGTTTTGGAGTCTCCTACGACAGGTTTACATGCATCCAAGGTCAAAAACACTTTCATTTTCTCATAATATCCACTGCAGCATCAGCTCTTTTCTCACAGCGTCTGAAACGGTTCGTTTGAAGATTCAGTCTCTCTAAACCCCGCCTCTCTGAGAGCTGCTCTGCTCTGATTGGTCAGAAGATGGCCCAGTCTGTTGTGATTGGTCGACTGCTTACAGCTCATGTCAGAAAGCAAACGCTCATGATCATATCTGAATCTCAGCTCTTGATCACAGTGATGCGAACAGTGACGATGGCGAGGGTTTTCCCGTATCAATCTCATCAAAGTGGATTTGCTTTGTCAGCAGAAAACAGCGTCTTCTCCACACGAACAACACGAACCAAACTCTTCCAGTCTCAGATAAACTACAGTGTTTGAGGGGCAAAGAGACGCTGTTCGCCGACACCGAAATCAAAACCATAGACTGGCATTATGCAAATTAGTTACAAACCTACGTAGATTCGAACAGGAAGTAAGACTGGAATTAGACGACTCGCTTCAGGCAGTTCAGGATCAAATCTTAGTTTTGGGAGACGATAACTTTATCTTTTAAACTTTACAGACCTTTAACCTTCACAAACAGATTTATTACACACTACATGAAAGACAATATCCCAAAAAAAGCATAATAGGGACGGCTCTATACTCCTATAAGCAGAAGCGTCTCACCTGACCGTGTGTGTCTCCCGGTGGTTTACCGGGCTCAAACCGAACCGCTAACCCAAAGTCCCCGACCACAGCTGTGAGATCGGTCTTCAGCATCACATTTTTACTCTTGAAGTCTCTGTGGAAGATGTTAGGGTTATAATGAGCAATTTAAGATCAGAATCTTTATTGTCATTGTATGCACACAGTAGTACACATCAACGAAATGGAGATTGCAGCTAAAAAAACCCCAGCTTAAAACAATAAGTAATGATAAATAACTAGTAGAATAAAATAAACAACATAATTATAATTTAAAGGAACACACCGACTTTTTGGAACTTTAGCTTATTCACCATATCCCCCAGAGTTAGATAAGTGTACGAATAACAAGGTCACATGAGACACAGCCATCTTCTGAGAATATAGTTCCCAGTATGTATACGGTTAGAAGATGGTGTGTCTCATGTGACCTTGTTATTTGTACACGCTGTGACTATACAGCTCACAACATGTAAATAGGAAAATGTTGGCGTTATTTTGTCACTTATTGTCACAGTATGCTAGCTGGAGCCATTTACCTCCAGTCTTTGTGCTAAGCTAGGCTAGCGGTGGGTGCGTCAGACAGAGTTACGGCACGCACGGAGATGAGAAGGGTGTGTGTGGATCTAAATCTGTGAATAACGGTGAATAAGATAAAGTCCCAAAAAGTCGGCGTGTTCCTTTAAACAATACACAATATAAACAGTAGGGCAACCACAGTATAGTGTTGTATTAAAGTGAGGTAGTGCAAGAATACTTTAAAAACCTCATCAGTATAACAGGAACGTGCATGACTGTGAACATGGTTCATAGTAAAACAGTATTTGGATGATTATTTATCGCTTCTTCATTCAGATTCAGAGTGTTTTATTTAGTGCCATGTCAGCATTCAAAGCTATTTTCGTGTTAAAAATTAAATGACAAAAATACAAATATCATATAAATACAATAAAAACCAAACAAACAAAAACAGCAAGTCATATTATACAAGATTTTTTAAATCAACATGATAAAAAAAAAAATCCAAAACCTTTTCAGGCATAATCTTACTAAATAAGTCCTTAACTTCATAAAAGAGCATTCTAGCTGTATTAAGTCCAGGACAATCTAATCAAACATGTTTATGTGTTCTTCATAACAGGTGGGAGTTTAACTCACCTGTGTGCAATCGCAGGTTTAGGACCTTCTCCTTTATACCGCGGGACGTCCTCGTGAAGGTACGCCAGACCACAGGCCATCGTTCCTGCGATGTGACACAGATCGTTCCAGCTCAGCGCGTTCCCCTTCAGATAGTCCGTCAGCGAACCCTGACCACAACAGAACACATCCAGATACTCAATACTGCCACTAATGCCAAAACGTGATTGACACAACATGAGGTCGTATTTCTTTTTTAATGTGCGAAAAGTTCGGACTCTATCAGAACTTCATCATACGATTTTGCCATATTAATATTAGCATCTGCTCAGTTTGGGCTTCTTAATATAACTGAGCTATTTTTCCTTCATATTCTCATTACATCATACTATACGAGCCATAAAAGCCTGATGTATCAAATAATATACTAAAAAAAACATGCATGCAAACTTTTTATTCCTTTTTTTTGTCTAAAGGTTCAATAAACTGTTTAATTTAAAAAAATAGAAAAAATGATTTGTCAAGCTTTACAGGGTTAAGTTTGTCAATGGCTGCATGCATTAAAGTTTCTAACGGCTCAGATGGTTTTTCCCCTGCATATATTTGTGTGTAAAGTGTCATGACCTTTGACCCCTCACCCTCTCGTGGAACTCTGTGATGAGCCAGAACTCAGTCTCCAGGTTGCTTCCACGTTTCTCCGCAGCGATGTAGCGCAGGAGGTTCTCGTGTTTCATGCCCGGCGTGGAGAAGATATCCCACTCGTTCTGCCACGACTGCTTGTCCTGTCGACACAGAGCGCACGCGTCACACATCAGCTTTACTAACGTCATGACACAGCCGTCAACACTGGTCTCCTGAAACTTCAGCTCTGAAAATCTTCACAGCTACATATTTATAAATAAATAAATACATAAAAATAGATATAAATAAGTTAATTAAAAATGCTTAAATATATTAAATTAAATAAAAATCATTAAAATAAATAAATAAACAAACACAGCTATCTTGCATCTATACAGTAGTATAGTATTTGTAAAAGCAAACAAAACTAATATGAACCTGAATGGTGAAAATCTTCACATTTATATAATTATAAATAAATAAATACATTAATTATACATAAATTAATTCATTAAAAATAAATACAACCATAAAAAAATTAAAATACACAAAAATAAATCAAATCATTAAAAAAACTATTAAATAAATAATAATAAATTCTAAAAAACAAATAATAATAAATAAATGCATAAAAATAAATAAAATGTAAAAAAGTAATACAAATTAATAAAATAAATAAATAAATGCATTTAAATATAAATAAATTAATACAATCAAAACAAATAAACAAATAAAATGTTAAATAAATTCATAATTAATTAATTAATTAATTAAAATAAAGAATAAAAACATGCATTAAAATAAAAAATAAATAAAAAATAAAAAATTAAATGCAATCACTAAAATAAAAAAATTAATATAAATGAATGAAATAAATTAAAACATTAATAAATAAATCGAATCGCAGTTAATGCTTTTGGTGTCACTGTTCAGACTACATATTCATAAATAAATCCATATTAAAAATGATATATAAATAAATTCATTAAAAAATAAATAAACATACATAAAAATAAAAATGCAGTAAAATAAATGAACAGAAATGCAGTTAATGCATTTGCTGTATCTGTTCAGCATTAACATGAAACCTTCTGTGACTCTTTCAAAGCCCAGTGAGCCAGCTTGCATTTATATAGGCAGAAAACTAAAATAATCTGAACCTGAATGGGGAAAATCTTGACGGCTACATATTCGTTCATCATCTGGGCCTTCCACACGCATCCGAAGCGTCCTCTGGCTTTGACCTCCAGCAGCTGAAGAGGCTTCAGGCCCACCAGCGGTGAAGGAGGAGACGGGCCAGGGTCCTGCAGGACACATTACACATCGTCAACATCAGAGAAGATGAAGTTCACACATGAACAAGGACATCAAACAATGCGGTCAAAAGCAGCACTAGGTGGCGGCAGAGAACGCCAAACAACACTTGACACTGAAATGAACTGAAGCTGTTGAAGAGGTTCGGAACCAGTGTGAGAGATCTGAGTAAAGCGGACGCTGAGACCGGACCGACCTCGTTGATGTCCACGTGTCCGTAGGGAGGCTTGCGGTGCCGGTACATCCAGAAGGCCAGCAGGAGAGCCGTGGAGAGCATGGTGACGGGCAGCAGAGAGTAAACCAGCACGTTCAGCAGCGACGGGGGGGCGGGAGGAGGCTCGATCACTGACGGACACAGAGACACGTTACACACGTTACACTCTGAGCAGAGAGACAGACGAGTCAAAACGTACAAGAAGACTGAATAAATGTATAAAAGAGATTTAAAAAAAATAAAAATAAATAAGAATAAACAAATAAATAAGTTAAAATAAATAAATTCTCAAATTCTAAAAATACATGCATTAAAAACATTTATTAATGAATAAATAAATAAAAATAAATAAATACAAAAGTTATATAGAAATAATAATTAAAGTAAATAAATGATCACAAATCAACAAACAAATTACAAAATGTAAAAAATAAATGCATTAATAAATGCAAAAAATAAATAAATACATTAAAATATTAAATTAATAAATTATAAAAGAATAAATAATAATAAATACATGCATTAAAATAAACAAATTAACAAAATATTTATTAAAAAAAGCATAATACATAAATAAAAATGAATAATAATTCATTAAAAATAAAGAATAAAATATACATTAAAAATTATAAATTAATTTTTTTTAAAAAAAGTATTACAATAAACAAATAAATAAAATGTAAAAAACATGATAAATAAATAAATAACTGAATAAATAACTGTTGTGCATTAACGATTACCCTCAGACACAACAAGTCTCTGTGTCTGAACAAATGCGTATTGGATGATGTCAGCATTGAGGATGTTTATGACATGTTATGAGGATGATTATGACTCCGTGTTACAGCAGCAGAACAGCAGAAGTGTGTGAGTCTCTCACCGGGTCCGCTGACGTCGGGCAGGTGTGTGAACCTCTCGTTGCAGAAGTTTCCTTCACAGCAGCAGAAGAACACCTGAGGGTTTTCCTCCGTGGCCACACACTCCTGTCTGTGATGAGGAGACACACACCACACACTCGTGAGAGTCGGACACACACCAGAGCTCTCGCATCAGAACAACATTACATTCATGACTCGCGGCGACAGTAAACTCCTCTGCAGTTTAACAGCTCGTTATAAAGGCTAGAGGCTGAAGTTCTCCAGCGTTAATGAACAGAGCTCTTCAACAACCGTCAATCTCAAAACCTCCAGAAGCATCCAGACAATTATTCATTACTATTATTTAAATAAATAAAATGAAAAGACTATAAATAAAATAAATGATTTAATATATACAATATATCAATATACACAGTATATATATATATATATATATATATATATATATATATATATATATATATATATATATATATATATATATATATATATATATATATATATATATATATATACATATATATATATATATATATACACAGTCACCTAAAGGATTATTAGGAACACCTGTTCAATTTCTCATTAATGCAATTATCTAATCAACCAATCACATGGCAGTTGCTTCAATGCATTTAGGGGTGTGGTCCTGGTCAAGACAATCTCCTGAACTCCAAACTGAATGTCAGAATGGGAAAGAAAGGTGATTTAAGCAATTTTGAGCGTGGCATGGTTGTTGGTGCCAGACGGGCCGGTCTGAGTATTTCACAATCTGCTCAGTTACTGGGATTTTCACGCACAACCATTTCTAGGGTTTACAAAGAATGGTGTGAAAAGGGAAAAACATCCAGTATGCGGCAGTCCTGTGGGCGAACATGCCTTGTTGATGCTAGAGGTCAGAGGAGAATGGGCCGACTGATTCAAGCTGATAGAAGAGCAACTTTGACTGAAATAACCACTCGTTACAACCGAGGTATGCAGCAAAGCATTTGTGAAGCCACAACACGCACAACCTTGAGGCGGATGGGCTACAACAGCAGAAGACCCCACCGGGTACCACTCATCTCCACTACAAATAGGAAAAAGAGGCTACAATTTGCACAAGCTCACCAAAATTGGACAGTTGAAGACTGGAAAAATGTTGCCTGGTCTGATGAGTCTCGATTTCTGTTGAGACATTCAGATTGTAGAGTCAGAATTTGGCGTAAACAGAATGAGAACATGGATCCATCATGCCTTGTTACCACTGTGCAGGCTGGTGGTGATGGTGTAATGGTGTGGGGGATGTTTTCTTGGCACACTTTAGGCCCCTTAGTGCCAATTGGGCATGGTTTAAATGCCACGGCCTACCTGAGCATTGTTTCTGACCATGTCCATCCCTTTATGACCACCATGTACCCATCCTCTGATGGCTACTTCCAGCAGGATAATGCACCATGTCACAAAGCTCGAATCATTTCAAATTGGTTTCTTGAACATGACAGTGAGTTCACTGTACTAAAATGGCCCCCACAGTCACCAGATCTCAACCCAATAGAGCATCTTTGGGATGTGGTGGAACGGGAGCTTCGTGCCCTGGATGTGCATCCCACAAATCTCCATCAACTGCAAGATGCTATCCTATCAATATGGGCCAACATTTCTAAAGAATGCTTTCAGCACCTTGTTGAATCAATGCCACGTAGAATTAAGGCAGTTCTGAAGGCGAAAGGGGGTCAAACACAGTATTAGTATGGTGTTCCTAATAATCCTTTAGGTGAGTGTATATATATATATATATATATATATATATATATATATATATATATATATATATATACACAGTATATATATATATATATATATATATATATATATATATATATATATATATATATATATATATATATATATATACACTGTATATATAATATATATATATATATATATATATATATATATATATATATATATATATATTTTGTGTATATTGATATATTGTATATATTAAATCATTTATTTTATTTATAGTCTTTTCATTTTATTTATATATACATACATACACACACAGTAAATATACACAGTATATATATATATATGTTACCAGGAAAAGTGTGTAATCCGCCATTCTATAGAATGCCTAGGTAATGTATTTTTTGCAAAAAACATCAGGAATTCTATACATTGCCTAGGCATTCTATACAATACCGGGATTTCACACTTTGCCGGTAACATATATATATATACACAGTAATAATAAGTAGAATATTTATCCAAAAAATACATTTTAAAAAAATATTAAAATATTTTTTATATTTAAAGAAATATATTTATAATATTTGCTATGTTTCTCAATATTTTTATCTATTAAATGATAATAATATAATAATAATATTATAAAATAAACTATTTCATGTTATATAGAAATAGTAGGTATAATAGTAGGTATATTTCCCCATTTATAATATATAATATAAATATATAGATATAATATTTCCCCATTTACTCTGAAATGTTTTAATGACTTTGTGAAATGCAAAAAAAAAAAAAAATCATTATGTTTAATGGTCTCGAAAATAATCTTAAAAGGTCCAAAAAGACCATAATTTTGTGACTTTGGGGTGAATGTGAAGGTGAAGTATGAATGGAGAGGTTAACCCCTCACTGCCGTACAGAAGTGTTGCAGTTCAGCACGAAAACAACATTTAATTCACAAGGGTCAGAAAAGCTGAAGAGTGTTTCTGCAAAAGTAAAATGTGCTCCACAAAACCCTGACAGTGAGTTCTGCGGGGAAATGAAGCGCTTCAGAAGTGTGGAGTCTGAGCCTTTGTTTCTGTGGACTCGCGCGAGCTCATTGTGTTTCAGAGAGAAGCTCATTGACTTCTGCAGAACGAGAGAGCGAGAGAAAGAGCGAGAGCTGATAGTGCTGATGGAGCGTTTGCTGTCGGATCATGAACTCCAGGACAGGCCTGTGCCAGACTGTGCCAGGATTTACTCCATAACAATAATTAGATGATATTTTGCTGTGTGTTTATTGTGTTGTACGTTGGAAGGTTTAGGACTGACTCCTAAAGTCTTTGGTATTCTTCATATTCTGTGTGTTGGTCAGTTCACAGCAGTGACACAAATCATCTTTTCCAATAAGTTTCAATTGATTTTAACCTTTAAAAGGCATTTTTACCTTTATAAAGCAATTTTTTCTAATCGTATTATAAGTATGCATCATCTTTTGTGTCAAATTATTACATTTAATGAATAAATTCAGTTAGAATAATAATACACAATAGGGCTGTTGCCAATCAAAATGCTTTTACACAGACTGTTTAATGCAGATCAGAGGGACAAGAATGTGTTTAACCTGCTGTAACACATGCAGAAATAACATTTTGATGTTTTAAACATAAACATTGAATATTGATATCTGATTAAAAAAAATGAAAAGATACTTTAAATGTGAAATTAAAACCGCCAGTTGGTGGCAGCAAGTTACTGTTAATGAGTGAGTCACTGAATCATTCATTCAACCGATTCATTCAAACAGCTGATTCATTCAGGAACAAAGCATTTGACTGTCTTATGAGTGAATCACTGAATCATTCATTCAACCGATTCATTCAAACAGCTGATTCATTCAGGAACAAAGCATTTGACTGTCTTATGAGTGAATCACTGAATCATTCATTCAACCGATTCATTCAAACAGCTGATTCATTCAGGAACAAAGCATTTGACT
This sequence comes from Abramis brama, assembly GCF_963993115.1. Classification (NCBI taxonomy): domain Eukaryota; kingdom Metazoa; phylum Chordata; class Actinopteri; order Cypriniformes; family Leuciscidae; genus Abramis; species Abramis brama. The sequence continues at coordinate 28,465,503 of NC_139986.1, read as the reverse complement.
GTCTTATGAGTGAATCACTGAATCATTCATTCAACCGATTCATTCAAACAGCTGATTCATTCAGGAACAAAGCATTTGACTGTCTTATGAGTGAATCACTGAATCATTCATTCAACCGATTCATTCAAACAGCTGATTCATTCAGGAACGAGGCATTTGACTGTCTTAATGAGTCATTGAATCATTCATTCAACCGATTCATTCAAACAGCTGATTCATTCAGGAACAAAGCATTTGACTGTCTTATGAGTGAGTCATTGAATCATTCATTCAAACGATTCGTTCATTCAGTAATGAATCACCGCCGTGTGTCATTTAGAGACACAAAAATATCCTGTTTCTTTGTTTGGAACAATTTTCATTGGCGAAATAAAACAAAAACAGGCAATGTTGTGTCTAAAATGTAAGTCACTTAACTTCTTATTAAAGGAGAAGTTCACTTTTAAAATGAAAATTCTGTCATAATATACTCACCCTCATGTTGTTTCAAACCTGTATGAATTTCTTTCTTCTGCTGAACAGAAAGGAAGATATTTAGAAGAATATCAGTAACCAGACAGTTTTGGGTCCCATTGACTTCCATAGTATATTTTTTTCCTACTATGGAAGTCAATGGGACCCAAAACTGTCTGGTTACTGATATTCTTCTAAATATCTTCCTTTCTGTTCAGCAGAAGAAAGAAATTCATACAGGTTTGAAACAACATGAGGGTGAGTATATGATGACAGAATTTTCATTTTAAAAGTGAACTTCTCCTTTAACTTCTTGTTTATTGAATGGAAATACATAAATGGAAAAGAATTGAAAAATCTTCATGCAACTTTCTGCATAATAAATGTTATTTATAAAGCTCTTTCAAAACTGCCAAAGTGCTGTAAGCAGAAACACATTGCATAAAAACTATGATACTACTGTAAATCATAATACCCAATGCCAATAAAAACAAGTCTGAAGCTTTTAACTTTTTATACAACAACAGCTCAGAGTGACCGAGACTATCCTGCTCCAAAAAAAAAAAAAAAAAAATTATGAAGATTATAAATTTAGTCTAAATAGCGTATGTATTGTTATACAACAGAAGCACTGAATGTTGCTCGACAGCCTCGGATCCCTGTATGGAAATGATCTCGGTTTCTTTCTGTTCCACTAAAGAAAGTGAGTCGTACAAGTCTGGAACTATTCTAGTAAATAATACATTATAAAGAACAAATAATAATAAATTCAAAAAGTCCAATGTGAGCAAACCTCAAAACCACCTTTTCCCCAATTCAGCAGAGTTTCACTTTAATCTGTTTCTCTAAACCCCAGTTTATCCGCTGAAATGCAGGGAATCTGAAGCGTTTACCTGGGCCGGTGTTTTAAAGCCAATCCTGTAGATTAGATAACGCAGGATTGTTGCGGGAATCTTTTTTAAGCAGCCGATCCAGAGACGCAATCACACACACACTGTTCTGCTAATAAAGTGATGTTCTGGAGAGCGAGCGACGCGTCCATGACCTTCACACCGGAAAAGCCTCATCCAAAAGAACAGAAATGCCACACACAGAGATTTATCACATCAGATGGGGTTTGTAGCAATGCAATAATTATCATATTTTTATTTTTTAAAATAAGATCACTAGCATAATCATTTCTGTAAGATAATTCAAGGGAACTTGAATGGCAGGCTGGGTGAATTTTTTAAATATTTTTTAAATTTATATACACATATATATATAAAATATTATTATTATAAATGCATAAATATATAACCACATAAATAATCAAATAAATGATCATCTAAAATAAATTATTTGTGTTCATTGAGAGGAAAACATAACTAGATTTTTAATTCACTTGCATTAAACATCTTAAATCTAAACATTTTAAATGAATTAATGGCCATAATGATTGATTTGGCTGAAATTATGACTTGTATGAATGAATGAATGAATGAATGAATGAATATCAGTCTAACGACTGCGGTTTCTCAATATTTCTCCATTTGCTCTAAAATACCAAAAACAGAGTAAAAATATGTTAATCGAGTGGAAAACAACTAGACATTTAATTCACTTGCATTAAAACATTTTTAAAATATTAGTAATGGCCATAAAGATTGATTAGCTTTGAAATGACGACTTGTCAAGTTTAACTAACTAACTAACTAACTAACTAACTAACTAACTGACTGACTAAATAACTAAATGAATAAATGCAGATATTGATATCATCTACTGTATATCAGTCTATTGGCAATATTTGCTGTTTCTCAATATTTCGCAGTTTGCTCTGAAATGTCTTAAAAATCTATGCGACATCTAAAAAAAATAGGCAATAGATCCAAAAATGTGTGGAAAACATGCTTGGGTTTAAATTCACTTTCATTAAACATTTTAAATCTAATTATTTATTCCATTATAAATGGTTTGGCTGAAATAATGACTGGTCAACTAGTGATTGAATCGATGTCAACATCCCTTTATTTCTATAAGCCTCATCAATATCAGCAGCGCTCTGCTTCTGAAAGTCCTTCACGTTCAGGGACGCTGTAAGTAGGTCAGCGGTGAAATTAATTCAGGACAAACGGAGATAAGAAACATTAAATAATGAGCCTGAAAACATCCCCAGATTTCCTCCACCAATCTCTTCAGAGACTCATTGAGTTTCCTTCTTAGAAAGAAACAAACGCTCCGTTACATGATGATGTAAGACGGCTGCAAAACTTCCTCCGACTCCGAGACATAATCCAATCTAAAGCACAGCCTTTTCATTGCAATGCAAGAGCTGGAAATATAATATGATCCATCTCTCAATGGCACAATAAAACACAACCCTCCAATCAATCACACACAACTCGAAGGTCAAAACACATTCTTCTCCCTTTACTAACTGAGCTGAATGCATACATCTGACAAATAATTCTGTGTCATAAACACCTGAAATGAAGACGATGAGCCGCTTCGGCTGGTGAAACCACTAAACGACCCTTAAACACGAAGCTTGCTTTGGTTACTCCGATCAGGGACGTACAAAACTGAATCAAACTAGTGCAAAATAACCAGTCAAACAGGAATAATCCAGGACTTTCTCACATTCTCTTCAGAATATATAAACAGAATAAAATATACAAAACAAATAAGGACGGGATATAAACAAAGAAATTCATATATCTCACGATTATCATTAAAGACTGCAATACATATATATTGGTTTCTCGTCCCTGCAAATTGCATATTCAAATTAATTTTTAATTTCAAGCACTTTAAGAACTTAAAACACGCCGATAACAATTTTATTTATTATTAGAATTTAAAAAGACATAAAATATACAACTATGTTATGTATATATTATTAAATACATATAAATAAAATATCTATTATTATTATTATTATTATTATTATACAATTATATAAAATATAAAACTATGTAAATATTATTATTAAATACATCTAAATAATGTTATTGTTTTTATTTTATTGTTATTGAAAAATATATAATGTAAAACATTGTATAAAGCATTAAATACATTGAAAACAATAATAATAAAATAAATAAAATAAAATATGAACATTATATAAATATTATGAAATACATGTAAATTAAAAAAGATAACTATTATTATCATTATTATTATTATCATTATTATTATTATTATTATTATTATTATTATTATTATATAGATAACATCACAATCACATTCAGAACTAATTGTTTTCCAGCTGACGAATGATAAATTGACAGCCAATCAGAATCCATCTGACTTTAAGAAGAATGAGCGGCAGATGACAAAACTGCAGCTTGCATTTATAATAAACAGAAAGTTATTGTTCTTGGCCTTTGTCCAGGCCTTTATGGGTTCGAGGTGTGTGTGTCACATGACTGACCTATCATAGCAGTTTGTGTCACATGACTGACCTGTCATAGCAGTTTGCGTCACATGACTAACCTGTCGTAGCAGTTTGTATCACAACTGACCTGTCGTAGCAGTTGAAGTCGTCTAACCAGCATCCCTTCTTCACCAGCTCGATGTTCCCGGAGTTGTTCCTCCAGGAGGCGTAACAGTGCGAGCGTTTGTCCTTCTCTCCCTCACATCTCTCCACACCACTGCGGTTCGTCTTCTCGATCTCCCAGTTAATGTTGAAGTACAAGCATTCGCGAGTCTCCACCTCTCCATGACTGGGTCCTGTTCAACACAAGAGAACAACAGGGTTACAGTTACTGTTCAACACAAGAGAACGACAGCGTTACAGTTACTGTTCAACACAAGAGAACGACAGCGTTACAGTTACTGTTCAACACAAGAGAGCGACAGCGTTACAGTTACTGTTCAACACAAGAGAACGACAGCGTTACAGCAGCGTTACAGTTACTGTTCAACACAAGAGAACGACAGCGTTACAGTTACTGTTCAACACAAGAGAGCGACAGCGTTACAGCAGCGTTACAGTTACTGTTCAACACAAGAGAACGACAGCGTTACAGTCACTGTTCAACACAAGAGAACGACAGCGTTACAGCAGCGTTACAGTTACTGTTCAACACAAGAGAACGACAGCGTTACAGCAGCGTTACAGTTACTGTTCAACACAAGAGAACGACAGCGTTACAGCAGCGTTACAGTTACTGTTCAACACAAGAGAACGACAGCGTTACAGCAGCGTTACAGTTACTGTTCAACACAAGAGAGCGACAGCGTTGCAGTTACTGTTCAACACAAGAGAGAAAATGACAGCGTTACAGTTACTGTTCAACACAAGAGAACGACAGCGATACAGTTACTGTTCAACAAGAGAGCGACAGCGTTACAGTTACTGTTCAACACAAGAGAACAACAGGGTTACAGTTACTGTTCAACACAAGAGAACAACAGGGTTACAGTTACTGTTCAACACAAGAGAACGACAGCGTTGCAGTTACTGTTCAACAAGAGAACGACAGCGTTACAGTTACTGTTCAACACAAGAGAACGAATGACAGCGTTACAGTTACTGTTCAACACAAGAGAGCGACAGCGTTACAGTTACTGTAGAATGACAGCGTTACAGTTACTGTTCAACACAAGAGAATGACAGCGTTACAGTTACTGTTCAACACAAGAGAACGAATGACAGCGTTACAGTTACTGTTCAACACAAGAGAATGACAGCGTTACAGTTACTGTAGAATGACAGCGTTACAGTTACTGTAGAATGACAGCGTTACAGTTACTGTTCAACACAAGAGAACAACAGCATTACAGTTACTGTTCAACACGAGAGAACGAATGACAGCGTTACAGTTACTGTTCAACACAAGAGAATGACAGCGTTACAGTTACTGTAGAATGACAGCGTTACAGTTACTGTAGAATGACAGCGTTACAGTTACTGTTCAACACAAGAGAACAACAGCATTACAGTTACTGTTCAACACAAGAGAGCGACAGCGTTACAGTTACTGTAGAATGACAGCGTTACAGTTACTGTTCAACACAAGAGAATGACAGCGTTACAGTAACCTAATGACGGATGTGCTGCTTTCAAGAGCAGATTCACGTGCAGTTAGGGATTGTTTGACAGAAAACACAGGAATATGAGCTGAATAACAGCAGCCCGCTGTTTGTACGTGCTTTATTTTCATGCAAACACACACGATGCCAGCGCCTGCATTTGGACACAAGCCACAGATACAGGCAAGAAACACACCGTTTCTCACTCCGTCAAAACAGCACTTCACACGTAACGGATGCGAGCCAAAAACAGTTGAGAAAATATCACTGCAAATATAAAACATCAACCAGATGAGAAGCTGTTTAGGAAAACATCAGTTCTGGCCCAGAATCCGTCATCATCATACACACGAAGGCTGATCATTACATGGATCCTTTACAGAGACGGTGATCCCAGAATTCACAGCGACAGACTCAACAGTGGCAAATGTCATATTCTTAATGAGCATTTTCCAGTTAAAATATCTAAAAAAGCAACAGATAAGATATTGAGACTTGTTTTCAGAGAATTAAGTTAAAGCAGGTGAAATATTTATTTTTTTTTGTTGAAAGAAATTAATACTTTTTTTCAGCAAGGATGCATTAAATAGATCAAAAGTGACAGTAAATATATTTATAATGTTACAATAGATTATATTTCAAATAAATGCTGTTCTTTTGAACTTTCTATTCATCAAAGAATCCTGAAAAATAAAATTGATCAGTTCCCACAAAAATATTAACAATTTATCGATAATAATCATAAATGTTTCTTGATCATCAAATCCTCATATTAGAGTGATTTGTGAAGGATCATGTGACTCTGAAGACTGGAGTAATGATGCTGAAAATTCAGCTTTGATCACAGGAATAAATTACACTTTACTATATATTCACATAGAAAACAGCTGTTTTACATTGCAATAATATTTCACATTTTTTCACAGTATTTTTGATCAAATAAATGCAGCCTTTGTGCATAAAAGAAACTGAAGTATTCCAAACTTTTGAACATAAATGTATGTTCATGATACAACGAGTCTTAATATATTAATATGCAGTGTTGCTGAAATAAATGTATATTTTTTTACTAGTAAACAAGTAAAAATTACTAATTAAAAGTCATGTTTTGCAGTGAAAGAAAAGCATCCTAGACGCCGAAACAGGCCTAATTCAACTGAAAAATTCGATCTTTTTAAGAAATTGTACGTTAGTCACTTATGTAAATCAGCTGTAAATTGTAAATCAGTCACTTATGTGTTTCCATTCATTCAGGAATCTGCTGTCTTAGAAGTGAGCGGCCTATGTAGACAGCAGACAGAGCCCAAGTGTTCCTGCAAACACCGGGACACTAGTGACGCCACAAAAGGTCTCTGTGAATAAAGTAATGAATCAAGCTGAAGGTTCAGGAGCTTCAGTCACACAGATGACCGTCAGTGACCGGAACGTTAACGACTGACGGGATTGCATCACACACACACACACACACACACACACACACACACACACACACACACACACACACACACACACACACACACACACACACACACACACACACACACACACACACACACACACACACACACACACACACACACACACACACACACACACACACACACACACACACACACACACACACACGAGCGACGAGAGTTTATCACAGAGCAAAGCTCAAGGGTAGATGAGAGTGTGTTTGAGGTCAGCGACCTTTGAACTCAGACGATACTGAAATGAGGTTATGAAAAATTATGAAAAATTCATGAGGACTGACATTATCTTCATGATAAATAAGCACATTTTATTATTATAATACACCAAAAAAAGTTATTAATAAAAATAAATTATATGAATTTAAAAAAAATAAAAAAATAAAATATATATATATATATATATATATATATATATATATATATATATATATATATATATATATATATATATATATATATATATATATATATATATATATATTAATTTCTCATTTATAAGCAATTTATTGCTTGATTTATTACCTTTATTATTCATACGAGGATTGACTTTATTGTCATTAAATAATCATATTTTATTACTAATACAGCTGTTTCCAAAGTTATTCATAAAAAAAAAAACTAAAATATGATATATCTAGAATTTATATATATATATATATATATATATATATATATATATATATATATATATATATATATATATATAATTGAATATTTCCCAGTGATTCTTTAGGAAACACTCTTCACTAATGCAGTGAATCAAAGCATGTCTTCATCGGAGAGTTCCTCCTCCAGCAGGATCAGCAGGACACAAAATAATGAGCTGATGATGATGATGGAGGTACGAATGAAAAGAAAAAGAAGAAAAAAACTCATATTTACATATTTTTAAGCCAAAGCGATAACGCCTAACAAGGACGTGGCGCCCTTGAGAACGAGTCCGTCACAGGCCGGTCAGGGTCACGAGTCGAGCACTCGATCTGATCTCAGATCAGCAGGTTTCCACTCCTGTTTACTATACAACACGGATTTGGCAACATCATCCGCGACAGATGTTCTGGCCAATCTGTGCATTGCGGTTGCTAAGCAACGGCGAATGTGGGAGTAGCGCCTTTCCTCGTCCCCGTAGACAAAACGCTCTCACACACACATATATGGCACACACACCGCGGATAGTGCTGGAGAAACCAGGGCACACGATGCCAGCGTCCCGTTTGTGTGTTAAACTAGTAAAGCGCACTCATCAGCATTCACAGGCTGCCATGGGGACATTACACCTAATGGACAACAGCAGATGTCAGAGACACAAAGGAAAGTACGCACTAAAACACGACTTCAGCGAGAGACCCTTTGAGACGCATGCTTCCACATTAACATTATGTAGGCAATATAATTTTAGTGTAACTGGTTCTTTTTTTTCGCTCTGCTTTTATGAGCATCAGCTGGCACGGATTGACTGGAAAACACTGAGGGCGTTTGGATGAGCCAAATGACGTGTTCCCATGTTCCTGCTCTTACTGTAGAAGATTCATTAGTGCTAACGAGGAAACAGGAAAACGTAACGACTCGCTCCATGTATGAACCGATTTAACTAATGTCTTGTGGACAGCCAATTAGATGTCATGATGATGATTGCTAAAATAAAGTTCCCGCTTTGGGAACTTAGGGAATTGTGTTTAACTCAGAAATTAATCATATTTCATCAATTTTAATTGTCTGCTTGATTCATGTTAACTAATATCATATTTATTTATATCCCACAATCCATTGCAAACTCACATTCTGATGACATTTACAGTTAGACTTACAAATAAAAAATAAAAAAATAAAAAAATAATATTATAAATACTATTATATTATTTATTAAATGTTTTGAATTAGTTTTTAAATTTTTATATTTTAAGTTTTATATATGCAATTTTTAGTATTATTAAATTGTTTTAATTATTTAATATATTCGTAATTAGTACTTATTTAATATATTCGTATTAGTATTAGTAATAGTAATTAGTAATTATTAGTAAGTATTAGTAATTATTTAATATATACTTTTTTTGTATTATTTAATTTCACATATTTTTAGTTTTTTACATTTAATATTTAGCATTTAAATACTATTATATTATTTATTAATGATTTGAATTAGTTTTTATTTTATTTTAAGTCTTTATATTTTTGTAGTTTTTTACATTTAATATTTATTTATTATTACTTAAATACTATTATAGTATTTATTAATATAATATTAGTTTCATATACTATAATAATTCACCTAATACTCTTTTTTTCCCCAATATTTGTATTTAGCTTTAATTTATTTTTATTTCAGTTTTAGTTTTAGTAATACTTCAACTTAAATTTGAAGTAAGTTGCCAAGGCAACATTTCTAATTTTCATGATTTAGGTTCAAGTTTTTCATCTAATGCTTATTATTATTATTATTATATCTTTATTTCAATTAATCAAATAATTTTAGTAAACAATAACACAGCCATGATCAAATCAAGTCCCGCCCAACATTCTTGTTCAATATCCTGTTTCACCTTTAATTGTCACATTATGAAAGTAAAAGTGATATTGGAAAAAACTGACATTGCGATATTTTGTCTTTCTGCGACATATATTGCGATATGAAAACAATTTCACCAGATGACTTGAATAGCTCTGTTATAGCTCTGTGAATCTGCATAGAATATAATAAAACTAATTACAAGCACAGATAAACACAATAGAACAAAGATACAAATGAAATAAGCAGTGCTTTATGTTTTTCAGGTAAGTCTAACAGCATTCAGGTACAGAAACTGAACAATCAAATGTAAAATAACACTGCACAGTCTTCTCTAAATTAAATATACTTAATCTAAGCTACAAAAGTGATTTTCTCTTTGTCTTTTGTTTGATTAGCATTAACAACAGACAACAGAGGAAATATTAGGCTGCTGTCACTTTAAGAGCGAATGCACATGCACACATCTGTTTTCTTTCTCAATCGTTTACATTCACGTAAGCCGTAAGCGACTGTGTTTACGAGGAGACTCGGCGAGATTGGCATTTTCACATAATTTTATATTTGTTTAAACACAAATATTAGAAGTTCTGAACAGTTCTCCTTCACGTCTTCTTGCGTTCGAATTGTTTTAAAATCACTTGAATGTATAAACTGACAGGTTAGGGGTTAGGGTTAGGGTTAGGGTTAGGGTTAGGGTTAAACTCAGGACCAAAAACATGTGCAATTGATAAACTTTCACTCTTTGATGGTTAAACTTTATTAATCCGAGAATCACATGCATTTCAAGCTGACGTGCCTGGTCCGTACGGATCAACTGCGATCTTGACTTTGAGGATGCACACATCGCAATATCACTGTTAAAAATATATATCGAAAAGATATATCTGGGACATAAAGATATATGTCCTATTTTCAATGCATTTCAAGAGTTTAGCAGCTCTAAATGGAATAATTTCAACCCCAAACACACATTTCTCCACCAGATGTTTAATCACTAAATCAAACCGACAAAACAGAGGCACGTTCACACACACACACCAATGTTTCCTGAAAGTGAGACGTGAACATATTCCTACAGGGACGCGTTCAAAACGCCGCCTCACATTTTCCTTCTTTTAATTAAACGGTGACAGTAATTGTTTCCTCATTAGTGTGTAATTGATGAGGACTGTAAGAGGGCAGATCGGCGAGTCTCTCAGCAAACAGGATAGAAAGACCAATTATCAGCATCAAGATATTCAGAGCCAAACAAACACAGCGACTGCTGCAAAACATTGATTTCATAGTCAAACTAATGTGTGTGGAAACCGCAAAACATTTGCTGTTTTAGTACTTCAACTCGAACACGTCTCTGGAGTGAAGAGCTCTCGACCGGCTCTTGTGAAGAGAGGAGGTCTGGATCTGATTTAACTGTCAGACACACTACTGTGAACACACACAAATCTCCCCAAATACCACCTCCACATTCCTGACGAGGCCTCGGATGGTAATGAAAACCAGACGAGGGAAAACCACGAAACACAGCGAACAAATGAAGACGCCTGAAAGCTTCTGTGCAGCCTGTGTGAACAAACCACAGAAAACATTCAACACAATCTGAGCCGTAATGCACAACAAATATCAGTTTAACAGTGTTGATGTTGCAAAGTTCATCAATCAACACTGATCAGAATAATGATGACTATCGTCTTCTGTCGAGCTGCTTTACAGCTGAAACTCAATTAGTTTCATAACTAATTCATTTAACAACATCAACATTATTTTCTTGTTTACCAGCTTTGAAACAATCTGTATTATAAGGTCTTTGGAGTTGACAAAAAAACACAAGAACATTGTGATGAACTTCATACGAACCTTGAGAACAAGCGCAAAATGTTCACAATAATATTATATACATCACACATCTGAAATACATGGAAGCTTTTTACGATCACAGTGATTTTTTAACCTGGAAAACAAATCCAAATACATGTTTGCGCTGGTGGAAATCTAGTTTACAGCCTCAAACCCAGTTTGATCCCACTAACCTCTCAAACTCTGGCTAATCCAGTGATTAGTTCTTTCTCAAAGTGGTTATTGAATCAAACTGGAAAATCAACTTGTGATTGTTTTTGTGCCGGAGTGATATAAACTTGTGTGATATACATCAGTGGGCGTGATGTCTGAAGATGAGATTAACTAACAGTGACGGGTTTATCGGGTTCATTGCAGAGTTTCAGACAATCCTCTGTACACATTTTCATCTCGACAACCGCCTGTCCGTCTCCTACACAGAACCATCAAAGCCTGAAGACATCTGTGCGCATTTTATATAGATTACATGATTAACCTCAGTGTCTCCATCGCATGCAGTTCATTATGAGTTCTGTATATTATTTTTCACTCACAAAACACAAATAAGATGCACTACTGTTCAGAAGTTTGAGGCTTATGTGAAAGAAAAGTCTCCTTTATGCTCACCAATGCTGCATTTATTTGATCAAAAACACAGTAAAAATCTGAAATATTATTACAATTTAAAACAGATGTTTTCTATGTGAATATATAGTAAAGTGTAATTTATTCCTGTGATCAAAGCTGGATTTTCAGCATCATTACTCCAGTCTTCAGTGTCACATGATCCTTCACAAATCATTCTAATATGATGATTTGATGCTCAAGAAACATTTATGATACATTTGATAGATTTTATGTTCCAGGATTCTTTGATGAATAGAAAAGTTCAAAAGAACAGCATTTATTTGTAACATTTGTAACATTATAAATGTTTTAACGTCACGTTTGATCAATATAAAGCAAATAAACGTTTAAAAAAAAAACCTTGACCCAAACTTTTGAATGGTAGAACTACTAAACCAACCAGTGCATGTCTAAATAAACAAGGACATTTTGTCAATGTAAAGCAACTATGAAGAGACATTTTTCCTTTTAAATATGTTATTTCAATTAATTTACATGCAAGAGTCTTTTGAAAATCTCATCATTATCTGAATCTTTAATCACTCCATCAGAATAAATTATTTCACGGACAGATGCAAACTGAAGCCAAATACGTGTTTGATTTCTGAAAGATCAAATATCGCTGATGCCAGTTAAAATTATTCACTGTTTCTATGACGTCTCAGTTTTTATAACTTCTGTGGGATAAAATTACAAAGTGAATGATTTAATCCTCCAAAAGCATTTCACTAAAGAGTTTGTGGGAATGATCTCTCAACACAAATATCTGGAGCCGGATATATTTAGAAACAGTTGCATTTCACCTCATCACTGTGTGTTATTCCCACACCAGACCAACTTTCTTTACACTTTCAAACAAATTAGATAAAAATACACAAGAAGCACTTTATAAAAAAGAAAAAAAACCCAAGAGTTTGAAAGCATTTTATCGCTCCTCAGGGAAGAGAGAAAAACTCACATGCAGCAAAAAAACAAAAAGAGAGACACCGGCTCCGTTCCAAACCTCCAAACATTATTTTGGTCAAAATGTTTTAAGGCACATCGCATGCATTTTCTACAGCGGGAGGATGAAACGCAGCGCTGATGAACCCGGCTGTGAAAACCTTATTTCGGAAAGATAAACTCCCACGAGTGCTCAAATAAACGCTTGGCAGAATCGCACACTACATGAGAAACACCCCACAGACACAGACAGGAACGTGGGATCGTGAGACTGATCATAAATGAGCATCTCTGTGGGATCCGAGAGTCAGGAATCACTCGGTGTGAACAGCACGACTCCATTTTACAGTTCACGGAAAGGTCAAAGGGAAGAAATTATGCATTAAAGACCCTTCATTTTCCATTTAAGATAAGAGTTCACTGTACTAGAACTGGAACTTTGGAAATTGTAACACTGAAACCAATGGATGGACAACAAAGGCCCACAATTCCAATGTAACCAATCACAAAATAAGGTTGAAAAAGTGGTTGATTTTCGTTAATCAATCATTGCTGTCTCTCCGAGCACTCAACGCTTCTCATCCAGAATAATAAACACACATACTCTTAGTAAGTTTTTGAGGATGTTTTCTTACATTAGTTAACCTACTAGTTTTTGCTAAACTATCCATAATTGAAAAGTTTCACTGATATTTAAAATGGATATCTTGAAATAAGACTTTGATCATATCACTCACCAATAATCGTGTTAAATAACTGTGATTTCAATATTGACCAAAAACAATCATGATTATGATATTTCCCATAATTGAGCACCCCTCCAAGAAAGTTAGTACAATTTAGCAGATGTTTTTCATTAGTTAACTACATTAGTTAACAATAATCAATACTTCTACAGCACTAATTAATCTTAAGGTAAATTTAAGCATTTACTAATACATTATTAAAACAAAAGTTGTATTTGTGAACATTAGTTAATGCACTGTAAACTAACATCATGAAAAAATGTATTTTTATTAACATTACCAAAGATTAAGATGTAGAAATTAAATTCACAGTTTTCTAATACATTAACTAATGTTAACAAATGAGACCTTATTGTAAAGG
>NC_139986.1:27601901-27713835 GCF_963993115.1 Abramis brama | reverse complement strand
TGTTAATTTCGTTGACGAATAATTTTCGTCATTATTTTCGTCAACGACATTTTTTCACAGAGGAAAACGAGACGATAACTAAATAAAAACTAAATCTATTGACATTTTCGTCAACGAATAAAAACTAGACGAAAATGTTAGATAGTGACGATTTGGAAAGCGATCCAGTCTGATGTCCTGCATTTGTGGTAGATGCGCACATTTGTACTGTGACGTGCTGATCTACCCAGCGGCACACGAGTTGGCATGCGCTGCATCTCTCATAAAAGGTTAAAACATGTAAACGTCTGGGAGAATGAGTAGAGCAGACATGTAGATCTGAATAAGAGTGACGACGCAAAAAAGTGCTATATTCGGTACGGTTTTCTGTGCGCACACACCCGACCCGAAGCGTGCAGCCATTCACATAGACACCTAGTCTATACAGCGCGCGAGTACTGGATTGAGCTCTCTTTCGTGTCTGAATGGACAAATACACACAACATTATGTCTAAATGTCAGTTTTGGAGAGTATTCACGTAAATTATGTCGGTTATGTCTTAAACAGTTGTGAGTGTATCGCATGTGCATCAGTGCAATTGGATCCGCATGTCATTGGACATGATTCGATGTCTTTAAGTGACAGTGAGTAATAAACCTGATGTGTCCTTGATCAAGCAACAAAAGAAAAATAGAAAAGCATTCATTGCTCATTAATAGCTTTAATAAGGATTAATTATATTTAATTCATACGAATAAATATGTCTGCTTGAAAGAATAGAGAATGATGTAGGCTATGCAAGTAGTTATAAAGGATTGCATATATCATTCATTGAAAAGAAGACCCCAGCTAACAGGGAACGTTCCCAGAACTTTCACTAACGTTCTTTAAAAGTTGTGTAAATGTTAGTACAAAACGTGATTAAAATAATGTTTTCGGAACGTTCATACAACGTTATTAACGTTCTTGTAACGTTGAGAAAAAAACGTTCTTAGAACAAGGTTCTTGGAACGTCTTTATGACGTTATTTTTGATTGATGAACGTTCTCATAACGTTGATAGAAAACGTTCTTAGAACAAGGTTCTTGGAACGTCTTTATGACGTTATTTGTGATTGATGAACATTCTCATAACGTTGATAGAAAACGTTCTTAGAACAAGGTCCTTGGAACGTCTTTATGACGTTATTTGTGATTGATGAACGTTCTCATAACGTTGATATAAAACGTTCTTAGAACAAGGTTCTTGGAACGTCTTTATGACGTTATGTTGTGATGGATGAACGTTCTCATAACGTTGATAGAAAACGTTCTTAGACCAAGGTTCTTGGAACGTTTTTTTGACGTTATTTGTGATTGATGAACGGTTCTCATAACGTTGATGGAAAACGTTCTTAGAACAAGGTTCTTGGAACGTTTTTTTTACGTTATTTGTGATTGATGAACGGTTCTCATAACGTTGATGGAAAACGTTCTTAGAACAAGGTTCTTGGAACGTCTTCATGACGTTATTTGTGATTGATGAACGTTCTCATAACGTTGATAGAAAACGTTCTTAGAACAAGGTTCTTGGAACGTCTTTATGATGTTATGTTGTGATTGATGAACATTCTCATAACGTTGATAGAAAACGTTCTTAGAACAAGGTTCTTGGAACGTCTTTATGATGTTATGTTGTGATGGATGAACGTTCTCATAACGTTGATAGAAAACGTTCTTAGAACAAGGTTCTTGGAACGTCTTTATGATGTTATTTGTGATTGATGAACGTTCTCATAACGTTGATAGAAAACGTTCTTAGAACAAGGTTCTTGGAAAGTCTTTATGACAATATTTGTGATTGATGAAAGTTCTCATAACGTTGATAGAAAACGTTCTTAGAACAAGGTTCTTGGAACGTCTTTATGATGTTATGTTGTGATTGATGAACGTTATCATAACGTTGATAGAAAACGTTCTTGGAACAAGGTTCTTGGAACGTCTTTATGATGTTATTTGTGATTGATGAAAGTTCTCATAACGTTGATAGAAAACGTTCTTAGAACAAGGTTCTTGGAACGTCTTTATGACGTTATGTTGTGATGGATGAACGTTCTCATAACGTTAATAAAAAATGTTCTTAGAACAAGGTTCTTGGAACGTCTTTATGACGTTATGTTGTGATGGATGAACGTTCTCATAACACTGATAGAAAACGTTCTTAGAACAAGGTTCTTGGAACGTCTTTATGATATTATTTGTGATTGATGAAAGTTCTCATAACGTTGATAGAAAACGTTCTTAGAACAAGGTTCTTGGAATGTCTTTATGATGTTATGTTGTGATTGATGAAAGTTCTCATAACGTTGATAGAAAACGTTCTTAGAACAAGGTTCTTGGAATGTCTTTATGATGTTATGTTGTGATTGATGAATGTTCTCATAACGTTGATAGAAAACATTCTTAGAACAAGGTTCTTGGAACGTCTTTATGACGTTATTTGTGATTGATGAAAGTTCTCATAACGTTGATAGAAAACGTTCTTAGAACAAGGTTCTTGGAACGTCTTTATGATGTTATGTTGTGATGGATGAACGTTCTTATAACGTTGATAGAAAACGTTCTTAGAACAAGGTTCTTGGAACGTCTTTATGACGTTATTTGTGATTGATGAACGTTCTCATAACGTTGATAGAAAACGTTCTTAGAACAAGGTTCTTGGAACGTCTTTATGATGTTATGTTGTGATTGATGAATGTTCTCATAACGTTGATACAAAATATTCTTAGAACAAGGTTCTTGGAACGTCTTTATGACGTTAGGTTGTGATGGATGAAAGTTCTCATAACGTTGATTGAAAACGTTCTTAGAACAAGTTTCTTGGAACATATTTATGACGTTATGTTGTGATGGATGAAGGTTCTCATAACGTTGATAGAAAACGTTCTTAGAACAAGGTTCTTGGAACGTCTTTATGATGTTATGTTGTGATGGATGAACGTTCTCATAACATTGATAGAAAACGTTCTTAGAACAAGGTTCTTGGAACGTCTTTATGATATTATTTGTGATTGATGAAAGTTCTCATAACGTTGATAGAAAACGTTCTTAGAACAAGGTTCTTGGAACGTCTTTATGATGTTATGTTGTGATTGATGAACGTTCTCATAAATTTGATAGAAAACGTTCTTAGAACAAGGTTCTTGGAACGTCTTTATGACGTTATTTGTGCTGGATGAAAGTTCTCATAACGTTGATAGAAAACGTTCTTAGAACAAGGTTATTGGAACGTCTTTATGACGTTATGTTGTGATGGATGAATGTTCTCATAACGTTGATAGAAAATGTTCTTAGAACAAGGTTCTTGGAACGTCTTTATGACGTTATGTTGTGATGGATGAACGTTCTCATAACGTTGATAGAAAATGTTCTTAGAACAAGGTTCTTGGAATGTCTTTATGACGTTATGTTGTGATGGATGAAAGTTCTCATAACGTTGATAGAAAACGTTCTTAGAACAAGGTTCTTGGAACGTCTTTATGACGTTATTTGTGATTGATGAACGTTCTCATAACGTTGATAGAAAACGTTCTTAGAACAAGGTTTTTGGAACGTCTTTATGATATTATTTGTGATGGATGAACGTTCTCATAACGTTGATAGAAAACGTTCTTAGAACAATGTTCTTGGAACGTCTTTATGACGTTATTTGTGATTGATGAAAGTTCTCATAACGTTGATAGAAAACGTTCTTAGAACAAGGTTCTTGGAACGTCTTTATGACGTTATGTTGTGATGGATGAACGTTCTCATAACATTGATAGAAAACGTTCTTAGAACAAGGTTCTTGGAACGTCTTTATGATATTATTTGTGATGGATGAACGTTCTCATAACATTGATAGAAAACGTTCTTAGAACAAGGTTCTTGGAACGTCTTTATGATATTATTTGTGATTGATGAAAGTTCTCATAACGTTGATAGAAAACGTTCTTAGAACAAGGTACTTGGAACGTCTTTATATTATTAATTTGTGATTGATGAAAGTTCTCATAACGTTGATAGAAAACGTTCTTAGAACAAGGTACTTGGAACGTCTTTATATTATTAATTTGTGATTGATGAAAGTTCTCATAACGTTGATAGAAAACGTTCTTAGAACAAGGTTCTTGGAACGTCTTTATGATGTTATGTTGTGATTAATGAAAGTTCTCATAACGTTGATAGAAAATGTTCTTAGAACAAGGTTCTTGGAACGTCTTTATGATGTTATGTTGTGATTGATGAACGTTCTCATAAAGTTGATAGAAAACATTCTTAGAACAAGGTTCTTGGAACGTCTTTATGACGTTATTTGTGCTGGATGAAAGTTCTCATAACGTTGATAGAAAATGTTCTTAGAACAAGGTTATTGGAACGTCTTTATGACGTTATGTTGTGATGGATGAAAGTTCTCATAACGTTGATAGAAAATGTTCTTAGAACAAGGTTTTTGGAACGTCTTTATGATATTATTTGTGATTGATGAAAGTTCTCATAACGTTGATTGAAACGTTCTTAGAACAAGGTTCTTGGAACGTCTTTATGACGTTATTTGTGATTGATGAAAGTTCTCATAACGTTG
Source organism: Abramis brama (assembly GCF_963993115.1). Lineage (NCBI taxonomy): Eukaryota > Metazoa > Chordata > Actinopteri > Cypriniformes > Leuciscidae > Abramis > Abramis brama. Next base: position 27,709,253 of record NC_139986.1, on the reverse strand, counting down.
ATTGAAAACGTTCTTAGAACAAGGTTCTTGGAACGTCTTTATGATGTTATGTTGTGATGGATGAACGTTCTCATAACATTGATAGAAAACGTTCTTAGAACAAGGTTCTTGGAACGTCTTTATGATATTATTTGTGATTGATGAAAGTTCTCATAACGTTGATAGAAAACGTTCTTAGAACAAGGTTCTTGGAACGTCTTTATGATATTATTTGTGATTGATGAAAGTTCTCATAACGTTGATAGAAAACGTTCTTAGAACAAGGTTCTTGGAACGTCTTTATGACATTATGTTGTGATTGATGAAAGTTCTCATAACGTTGATAGAAAATGTTCTTAGAACAAGGTTCTTGGAACGTCTTTATGACATTATGTTGTGATTAATGAAAGTTCTCATAACGTTGATAGAAAATGTTCTTAGAACAAGGTTCTTGGAACGTCTTTATGACATTATGTTGTGATTAATGAAAGTTCTCATAACGTTGATAGAAAATGTTCTTAGAACAAGGTTCTTGGAACGTCTTTATGACATTATGTTGTGATTAATGAAAGTTCTCATAACGTTGATAGAAAATGTTCTTAGAACAAGGTTCTTGGAACGTCTTTATGATATTATTTGTGATTGATGAAAGTTCTCATAACGTTGATAGAAAACGTTCTTAGAACAAGGTTCTTGGAACGTCTTTATGACATTATGTTGTGATTAATGAAAGTTCTCATAACGTTGATAGAAAATGTTCTTAGAACAAGGTTCTTGGAACGTCTTTATGATGTTATGTTGTGATTGATGAACGTTCTCATAAAGTTGATAGAAAACGTTCTTAGAACAAGGTTCTTGGAACGTCTTTATGACGTTATGTTGTGATGGATGAACGTTCTCATAACGTTGATAGAAAACGTTCTTAGAACAAGGTTCTTGGAACGTCTTTATGACGTTATGTTGTGATGGATGAACGTTCTCATAACGTTGATAGAAAATGTTCTTAGAACAAGGTTCTTGAAACGTCTTTATGACGTTATGTTGTGATGGATGAAAGTTCTCATAACGTTGATTTTCTGAATGTTATATTTAGGCTATCATAAAACGTTCTGGGAACATGTTGTTTGCTGAACATTCTCAATGTTAAGTACACTCGTTAACAAATGTGCGCTTCTTAACATTAGTTTACAATCACTAGATTTGTATAATGACTATATCCATATAATCATTTTAAACATCACAGTAGTTTATAACATCACCCCAATAAACCAGCACTATATAGCCTATTAATAAATTAATATTAACTAGTGCAAAATGCCTGTGCAAAATCAGTTTTTTTAGTAATTGTTGTTTTGGTGTGTTTGAGTGCTCCTTGTTACAATTACACAGCAAAAGTTCAGTGACATTTTTATTTGTGTATGGTAGAAAGCAAATACTGATCCTGAAATAATGACATAAAACATGTGGAAAATTGAACTACACAATGCAGGGAGCAGACTACACAGTGAAGTCTGAGAAAACGCTACGCTTGAGTAAAAACAGTTTGTGAAAAGGCTACTACAAATGATGCCCGTGAAAGAGAATTGTGAACGCATTGAATAGGATATGTTTAGTTGGTGAATAGCATAAGCTACTATTACACAGTAGTGATAACGTTAAGCACACCAGAATGAAATATAATATTCATAAGTAAACAGCATAGCTGACTTACAGATTCAGAACATCCACTAATGAGTAAGCGTGATGATTCAGGGAGCAGGCTACACAGTGAACTCAGAGAAAACGCTACGCTTGAGCAAACAGTGTGTGAATAGCTACTACAAATGATGGCAAAGTGCCCGTGCAAAATCAGTTTTTGTGTGTGTTTTTAATAATTGTTGTTTAGGTGTGTTTGAGTGCTGATTGTTACAATTACACAGCAAAGGTTCAGTGACATTTTTATTTATGCATGGAAGAAAGCACCAAGGAAAATTTAACTACACGATTCAGGCAGGCTACACAGTGAACTCTGAGAAAAGCTGTGAATAAAAAACAATATTCAGAAGTAAACAGTGTAGCTGACAGAGTGTTTATGCCAGAATGTTTATTTTTAAACAATTACCTTCTTTTACCCATATATTTAACAATATCTTTTACATTTCTAATCCAAACTATGTCAAACTTTACACTGCACTTACTTGTGCCCGTAGCAAAAAACCTGTCAAGTTTGAAAATGTTGTTAACAGACAGACAGACAGACCTTCCCATAATTTATAGATGTATAGATAGATATGCTATTCACATATGTGAAGCACTGTTAAATATATTGAAATACATTTTGAAAATATATTATTTCAAAATACATTGAACATAAATCTTTTAAATTGTTCCTCATGTTACATCTGTAAATGTCTAGCCTACATATTGTGTATACCGGTATTTCACAAAATATATTCATGCCTTATATCATGTTTAGTTTTCAATAAATGTTTTTGCAATTTTATTTCAACACCACGTTTACCATTTATAAAGCTATGTAATATAATAGGCTATTATATTTTACATTATATTATAGCCTATTATAACCTATTATATAAATTGTACATTGTTTTACACTCATGCTTCATATACTCATTCCGTTTACAGTTTGGTGATGGCCACTAGCCTATACACTTAAATGTTAACCTCACATTTCAGGATATTTTATCTGATTATCAAATAATTCCCTCCATCAATTCTTCTTTTATGTAAATGACGCGAGACTTCTACGTCTTTTAATTGGCGCGCGCACTCGAGTTGCATTTGAACCAGATTTGAACTGGAGTTGCTATAGAAACGGGCGGGAAGCTCAACTGACGAGAAGCTCAAGTGACGACAAGCAGCAGCTCCGTCTCTCACTGTTGTCTTCGCTAATTTCAGGTAAGTTTAGTCACCAAAATTACACAAATAGTACATACAAATGTTTCTGACACATTCTTTCATGTAAATGACACGCTTCCGTTGAATATTTACTTTATAGAAATGGTATAGTGCGTCTTCGGGAAAAGTCAGTTAGCATCTCAACTTTTAGGCTAACGTTAACTAACTTAAGTTAACGTTACTTTAGGTAAGGTTAGGTTGATTAGACTTTAGCTGTAAAGTTTAGGCTTTTAATCTTATGTGTTGATTAGAGGTTTTGTAAAGGTTTTGCTGGCAATTTTTCAATGTGAATGGAAGTAAACTATAAATTATCTTAAAAGTAATTAACTTAAAAATATTCACTGGACGGTTAATTCATAGTTTTCACGTGACGGAATGCCCACCTGGAGGGCAAATTGGGGTTTTATAATGCCATTTATGCCTAACATTAGTATTAACATGAATGTCACGCAACCGCTTAATTCGCAGGTAACGTAACGTTAACTTGACTGTTAACGTTACACACCGATTAATAACCTTAAGTTACTTAAAAAAATATATATTCCTGGACAAGCTGCTTTTTTTTCTTTTTCTTTTTTTTACAAGTGAATGAACGATTTATTTGTCCAAAGGACAAATAACTTACAAGACCAGGGTTAATGCCAAGCCCTGGTTTATAGATTTTTATAATTTTATTATAATAGCTTCAGAAGACATTTCTCAATGCTGCTATTGTCATACAATTGAAAGTATTATATTCCTACTTCCATAGTATGGCAAATTAGTACAAATTAGAAAAGTTTAGCAGGTAAAGAATTTTGATGCACATTATCTTACTTTTCCCCTCATTGATAGAAGTTTTCATTTTCAGGTGTAGCTAATCCTTTACAATGTGTTATTGAACCTTTCCATTGTATAACATTTGTAAACTACATTTTAATCTTGTGTGGTTTAATATTTATAGTACTCAAAGCACAGCCTAAATAACTTAAGGGTTAACATTTATGGAGTAGTCACACTGTTATTATTAAATGTTTATGAAATAATAAATCACCATTAGTAACATCAGTCAATCTGTTCACTTTCCAGATGGGGCATGAAGAGACTGGATCACAGCACGAAGAGACTGGACCACAGTGCTAGTTTGGCACCCCCACACTACTTATATTTAAGGGTTAGTTCACCCAAAAATGTATATTCTGTCAGTAATTTATACACCCTAATGTTGTTCCAACCCCTTAAAGGATTAGTTCACCCCAAAATGAAAATTTCCGAATAATTTACTCACCCCAATGCCATCCAAGATATCCATGTCTTTCTTTCCTCAGTGGGAGAGAAATTATGTTTTTTGAGGAAAACATTTCTGGATTTTTCTTCTAACAACAGACTTCATTGGTGACCATCGTTTTTAAGCAAAAAATCAATGCAGTTTCAAAAGTCTTTGAAGTGTTTAAACGGGCTGTACGCGATCACAGCTGAAGAAGAGGTTGTTATCTAGCGAAACGATAGGTCATTTTAAATTTTTTTAATAATTAATAGACTTTTTACCTTCAATAGTTCGGATTGAGCTGATCATCAAACGGACAGGGAACTACGTCATCACGTTGAAAGGTCGCGCCGGCAATACTATTTGAGCTACTATTCATATTCATCAGAATGTTATTCATTTACTATTCATATTCACTGAATACTATTACTATATATATAATAGCAAACAATACTATTTGAACTATCCTCCTACGTACGGTCGCATTGTAAACAGTGGGGCGGTACTTCTGCCGGTGCCGTTGTGACCTTTCAACGTGATGACGTAGTTCCCTGTCCATTTGTTGATCAGCTCAATCTGAACTATTGAAGGTAAAAAGTCTTTAAATTATATATTTTTAAAAAAATTACCTATCTTTTCGCTAGATAACAACCTCTTCTTTAGCTGTGATCGCGTACAGCCCGTTTAAACACTTCAAAGACTTTTGAAACTGCATTAATTTGGACTTAAAAACGATGGTAACCAATGAAGTACATTGTTAGAAGAAAAATCCAGAAATGTTTTCCTCAAAAAACATAATTTCTCACCCACTGAGGAAAGAAAAACATGGATATCTTGGATGGCATTGGGGTGAGTAAATTAGTAGGAAATTTTCATTTTAGGGTGAACTAATCCTTTAAAGGATAATTCCGGTATTTAGCACTTTGAGTCTATTTTCTGGTTTGTTTTGGATGAACTAGAGTGGTGGACGATGGGTCCTGTCTCGACTCTTGACTCGTTTAGAGTCGCCTTTGACCGCTTCAGAGTGGCTGGCTACAGGCATACACTAACATGTCCTTAAAACAACCCTTAACGTTCGTTTTCAAAACTGCAACTCACCGACTGGTTAGTGGTGTTCGTTGATGATTAAAAACAAATATATTAGCACAATGTATGATTTCAATCCGTGTTATTTGCTATAGTGGAACTATTTTTTCAGATACCTCACAACCGCTCGATATTTGAGTCTGAAGCGCAGTAATATCAACGAGCAATGAGTCCTCCAACAGAAATCAATGGGATTTTACAAAATGCCAAATAAAACACGACAGAAAATGTATTTCGCTACGCTACTTGTTTTGGAACATCAATGAACACCACTAACCACTCGGTGAGTTGCACAGTTTTGACAACGAACGTTAAGGGTTGTTTTAAGGACATGTTTGTGCATGCCGGTAGCCAGCGACTCTGAAGCCGTCAAAGGCGACTCTAAACGAGTCAAGAGTCGAGACAGGACCCATCGTCCACCGCTCTAGTTCATCCAAAACAAACCAGAAAAGAGTCTTAAAGTGCTAAATACCGGAATTATCCTTTAAGACTTCCGTTAATCTTCAGAACACAAATTAAGATATTTTTGATGAAATATGAGAGCTGGCTCACTCCTCCATAGTCTTCTAGGCAATTTCATTCTGCCTTTTCTGCCCAGAAAGTTAGTAAAGACATTGTTAAAATAGTCCAAGTGACTGGCTCAACCTCAAGTTCATCAAGTGATGACAATAATTTTTGTGTGCAAAAATGTATTAATTTTCTTATGTGTGGGCCTCTGAGTGAGTTCACAAAAGTTCCGCACTACATCGAGACCCATATGCGTCATCTTCTCGCTGCTCTAGTGAACTCTAGGGCCGGGACGATACAACTATCTCCCGATTCGATACTATCACGATACTTGGGTGCTGATACTGCTGGTATTACGATTTTTTTTAAGAATTGCAATTCGATATTGCGATTTTTTATTTTATTTTTTAACACTAGACCATCAGAAAATGTTAAATCATACACTTAAATACAGACTGTATAGGCTAAATGATGTATAAGATAAGTCATATTTACAAAAACAATTCATCACATCTTTCTGACTTATTTCAGAAGCATCATACAGTTAGTACTACATTCTCTTTAATAAATGATTCGATAACAAATACATTTTGTAACAGGCACTTGTCCCCATCTTGTGGCGAAACAATATGATCGATAAATGCGTTATTTTAAGGGGCCAATCACACCTAACGCATTTTTGGAAGTGAGAGGCGCCTTTTTTCAATTGATTTCCTATGGCAGTGCACGTTCTGCGCGCTGTTTATGCGCCCCAGGCGCCTCGCGTTTAACCGCCGGCTGCGCCTCATGTTTTTGGAGTTGAAAATAAAATCAACTCGAATCGAATGAATGGAGAGGCGGGTCTTCCGTTGTAGTGAACACCAGAGAATGTGATGATGGAGGATAAACTTGTGGTGCTCTCGCGGGTTACCAGGAGCTTAACAACTTCACGAATCGTAACTACCACAATGTTAACAGAAAATAAACGGAGTTTATAAAAGGCTGATTTGACGTTTACTTGACTGACAGGACAGCTGTTTCAGTGTTTGCCTAGCAACAAAAAAACGCAGTTCACTGCTCGTTCTGTGTGATTGAGGCAGTGCTGTGCTCCTCGCTTTTTCAAACCGGAAAAACGCGTTAGGTGTGATTGGGGCTTTACTCTATTTTGATCGTTATCATAAACATCAGTGTTTATATTTGAAATTTAAACTTTTATCCAAGTACTTCTATGATAATTTGAACTATTGTATCACAGAAATAATGATACTATGAGGTTGAAAAGATTGTTTGTGAAGCTGTTTCATGACGACTCTGGGTCAGCACTAGGGCTGCAACAAACGATTATTTTGATAATCGATTAATCTAACGATTATTAGAACGATTAATCGACTAATCGTCGATTATTTCGCCGACTAATCATTAAGTTTGGAACGATTATTCAGCTTTTTCAATTAGTTAAAACACTGAGTTATACATATTCTAACTAATATAAAAAAAGAAAATCACTTCAGCTTTTGAAATGGTTGTTTTAATGAACTTTGAGCAACTAAACAGGTCATTCTCTTTAAGTTTTCAGATTTCTGTCCAACTCAAATCACACACAAATGCTCTCTAAGCATTGGTTAAATATTCTGTTCTCTTTCAATAGAAAAACTAAACAAAAAAAAATAATAAGCTGCATTACAGAAAAACTTAAACTGCAAACAATTATTATTATTATAAGAATAAAAAATGACATGACAATTGAGCTGAGCTGACAGAGACACTCATTCACCTTTTAATTTACAGAATAAAAAAGTAACTGACATGATATTCTTCATAACATCTCCTTGTGTAAGTCTTCATGAATATAGAACAAAATACAGGCAAGTGATAAGACTGTAATACCTAATAGTGTTACAATAATAAAAACAGCTCTGACTCCTAAGCTCGATCAAGCTTTATTCTATGCAAAAATAAATCATCACATTACTGTAATTATATTATTATTGTTAATATTATTGCTAGTATTAGTAGTATTGCATTCTCTAAAAAGAGATTTACTGCTAGTTATTTAACTCCAGCTGGAGAACATTCAGCTCTCACCGGCTCGTCTCGTGCCGGGGTGTTTCCTCTTTAAGTGCTTTAACATGCATGTTGCGCTCCCGTGAAAAGCAAGTTTTGCCTTGCATGTATTACACACGACAGTATATTCTTGGTTTGAAGTTTTGTGAAACTTTCACACACCTTGCTAGTTCGGATCAGGTTCGGATTCGTTTGCACTCCGTCATAATTCGCGCTGTGTTTTCTTCTACCGCATTTGTAACGGCTGCATTACACTCTAGCGCTACAGCGCCGTAGCGGTCAAATCACGATATTGCAGGCCCTTACATTAGGTCACGTGGGATCAAACGACTACTCAACAACAAAGATATTTGTCGACAATTTTTTATTGTCGACGTTGTCGACAATGTCGACTAATCGTTTCAGCCCTAGTCAGCACAGCTTTAAATGTTGCGATATGATTTTGTCAAAGGTTTAATAGACAGACGAAATGGTAGCAGATCGTGTGGGCGTTTGAATCGAGATCACATTTTTTTAAAGATGAATCGTGCAGCTCTTTTGTCTTATCTCTCTCCCAGTATACGAGTAGTGTGAGGGCTTTTCAATGCATTCAATCTCAGGTCGCTTTTAGTAGAGGAGTGAGCCAGCTCTCAGATTTCATCAAAAATATCTTCATTTGTGTTCTGAAAATGAACAGCAGTCTTACGGGGTTAGAATAACATGAGGGAGAGTGATTACTGACAATTTTTTTTTTGGTGAACTAACTCTTAAACACCGTTTTCATTTCATTTAAATGTTTATATGAAAATATTTGTTGTTGTTTTTTAAGCTATAATGTAGCGTTTAAAATGTATGATAATCATGAAATTTTCTACTTTTTGATGTGCTGTAAAAGTGTGTGCTTATAATTCACATGGTTGTGTTAATAAAAAAATTAAGTTGGACGAATGGTGCAGAATTTTTTTATACCTTAAAATAACATTTTAACTTGAAAGAAAGTGGACATTTTAATGTTCTTTGAATGTTGTATTGTTAATAACATTTTGGGGGAAAGAACGTTGCAGGAACGTTATGCTTACCTTAAGATGATGTTCTAGCAATGTTATGCTAATGTTCCAGCAATGTTATGCCAATGTTCTTGCAATGTTATGCTAACCTTAAGATAATGTTGCATGAATGTTATGCTAACCTTAAGATAACATTCCATGAACGTTATACTAACCTTAAGAATGTTCCAGCAATGTTGTGCTAATGTTCTGGCAACGTTATGCTAACCTTAAGATAATGTTCCAGCAACGTTATGCTAATGTTCCAGCAACATTATGGCAATGTTATGCTAACCTTAAGATAACATTCCATGAACGTTATGCTAACCTTTATGAATGTTCCAGCAATGTTGTGCTAACGTTCCGGCAACGTTATGCTAACCTTAATATAACGTTCCAGCAACGTTATGCAAACCTTAAGATAATGTTCCATGAACATTATGCTAACCTTAAGATAACGTTCCAGCAACGTTATGCAAACCTTAATATAACGTTCCATAAACATTATGCTAACCTTAAGATAACATTCCATGAACGTTATGCTAACCTTAAAAATGTTCCAGCAATGTTGTTCTAACGTTCCAGCAACGTTATGCTAACCTTAAGATAATGTTCCAGCAACGTTATGCAAACCTTAAGATAACATTCCATAAACATTATGCTAACCTTAAGATAATATTCCATGAACGTTATGCTAACCTTAAGATAATGTTCCAGCAATGTTGTGCTAACGTTCTAGCAACGTTACGCTAACCTTAAGATAATGTTCCAGTAACGTTATGCAAACCTTAAGATAATGTTCCAGCAATGTTATGCTAACCTTAAGATAACGTTATGCAAACGTTAAGACAATGTTCCAGCAACGTTATGCTAACCTTAAGATAACGTTCCAGCAACATTATGCTAACGTTACAGTAACGTTATGCTAACGTTACAGCAACGTTATGCTAACCTTAAGATAACGTTCCAGCAACATTATGCTAACGTTCCAGCAACGTTATGCTAACGTTCCAGCAACGTTATGCTAACCTTAAGATAACGTTCCAGCAACATTATGCTAACGTTCCAGCAATGTTTTTCTAACATTAAAATACCATTCCAGCAACGTTAAGCAAACTGGACATTTCAACATTTTTAGAACATTCCAAATCAACGTTCCCACAACGTTCTTAGAACATATTTTTGTTAGCTGGGACTGTGTTCTACTTTAGGAAAAGTGGTTTTATTTAATTTTAAGATATTTTTTTTTAAGTTACAGTAGTTAAATCTGTATGTGTATTGCATGTTCAAACTTTAAAATCATTCATATTAGCAGGTTAATATATGTTTTCTCTGGGAGTATATGGGTTTGGGAATTTTAGAGAAATTCTAAATTAATGCATTTCAATTTAAACCCATTATATTTTAATCTACAGTAGATTTAGTCGACTAAAATCTCGACTAAAACTAGACTAAACAATTCAGATGACTAAAATATGACAAACTAAATGGCATTTTAGTCAAAAGACTATGACTAAAACTAAATCAAAATTTGCTGTCAAAATTAACACTGACTTTTAGACAGAGAATGTAAAGACAATTATACATATACAGAAAGATTATGCAAATATTATTTACTCACCAAGCCTATCACTTGAAGCAAATATCCATCCCTTCTTAAATGAGCGCGTTGGGCTGTTAGTGAAACTGACGCATATATAGCCTATCTAACGGCAGATGAAGGAAAACCGTAAATCTTCATTATGAGTCCTAATCATAAATACAGTGTTCATAATAACAGTTTAAATAAATAAAATAATGATTTAAATATGTTTTACTTCTGATATAAACATTTAGATTAAATATGCCTTTCTCATTAATGGAGTTAAACACTTAAATTATGAAATCATTACTGAGAAGTTACAACATGTTTTATATTCAATAAATAGAAATATTTGTAGCGGATGCGATGCTTTTGAAAACTTTTCCTGTGCTGTGTTTTAATGTTTGAACTACAGAGAGAATTGCTTATCATGATAATAGCAGATTGTCTGAGAAGATATTTTCATGCAAATAATGCACAACAAGACCTATCTGTTTCCATTAAAAATATAAATCAATTAAAAAAAATACTATTTGGCTAGTGGAAATGATTGAGAAAATCTTTCTCTGAAATGTATTTTATAGCCTATTTGATTTATTTATTCAAAAACAAGGCAAGGATAGGCTACTAAATGATTTTTATCAATGTAATGTGACGGCACATCCATTTCTCATGTTTTCCAAATGTCTTGTACCGTTAAACATGTTATCACGTGGATGAATATGCATATGCAAATTATATGCAGATGAGGATATGTATAGTAAAACTAAGCATTGTAAGATCTATGGTTCTATCTATATATGGTTATTTCGGGGGAGGAGACGCACATGTGCGCACAATCTTCAGCTGACTGGGATTTATAAAGTGAATTCTGCGCAGGTTCTGTCGTACGCCATTTTTGGCTTTCGGGCGCACGTACACTTTTAGTAAGGATCCTACGCACAGTTTTATAAATGAGTCCCCTGATGTTCACATGAAAAGCATTGCTTATAGCATCTCATTAAAGGGCATTTTTAAGTAACCTAGCCTCACAGAAGACGTGTGGGATGCAAATGAAAAACAAAAGTAAACAGAAAACATTACATCAATTCTAATCTGGCATTTACCATATGAGGGGAAATGACAAATAATAAATGTATAATGCTTACCTTTTCTTGCTTGAATTAGTGTGAATGGGCCTTTATTATATCAGGGATGTTTTATAATATGATGATGATTTCAAAATATGACATTGTAGAACATTCATGCATGACCATCTTTATTGTTATTTTGTTTCTATGCTTTACATACAGAACAAAAATTATCTCATCAAGAAAAGCATCTTAATCAAAGATGGAAATCCTGCTCGATATCTTCTGCAAACAAAGACAGACAATATTGATCAGTCTAAACCATATAGAAAAATGACCTTTGGAGAGAGAGACAAAAACAAACCTCATAAAACCATTCTGATGGTGGAAGAAACAGGAGCAGGAAAAACAACCCTGATCAATGCGATGATCAACTACATGTTGGGTGTTCAGAGAGAAGAGAAGGTTTGGTTTGAGATCACAAATGATCAGAGTGACCGAACATCAGCTCACAGTCAGACCTCCAGCATCACTGTTTATGGGTTTTATCCACAAGAGAGTCCAATCCATCTAACAGTCATCGACACACCAGGATATGGAAACACTCGTGGAGTTGATCTTGATAAACAGATCGCTGAGAGTTTGCTTAGTTTATGTGAATCTGCTGAAGGGATTCATGAAATAGATGCAGTGTGTCTGGTGATTAGAGCAGCACAGACTCAACTCTCTGACAGACAGATGTACAGTGAGGAAAATAAGTATTTGAACACCCTGCTATTTTGCAAGTTCTCCCACTTAGAAATCATGGAGGGGTCTGAAATTGTCATCGTAGGTGCATGTCCACTGTGAGAGACATAATCTGTATAAAAAAAAAATCCAGAAATCACAATATATGATTTTTTAACTATTTATTTGTATGATACAGCTGCAAATAAGTATTTGAACACCTGTCTATCAGCTAGAATTCTGACCCTCAAAGACCTGTTAGTCTGCCTTTAAAATGTCCACCTCCACTCCATTTATTATCCTAAATTAGATGCACCTGTTTGAGGTCGTTAGCTGCATAAAGACACCTGTCCACCCCATACAGTCAGTAAGAATCCAACTACTAACATGGCCAAGACCAAAGAGCTGTCCAAAGACACTAGAGACAAAATTGTACACCTCCACAAGGCTGGAAAGGGCTACGGGGAAATTGCCAAGCAGCTTGGTGAAAAAAGGTCCACTGTTGGAGCAATCATTAGAAAATGGAAGAAGCTAAACATGACTGTCAATCTCCCTCGGACTGGGGCTCCATGCAAGATCTCACCTCGTGGGGTCTCAGTGATCCTAAAAAAGGTGAGAAATCAGCCCAGAACTACACGGGAGGAGCTGGTCAATGACCTGAAAAGAGCTGGGACCACCGTTTCCAAGGTTACTGTTGGTAATACACTAAGACGTCATGGTTTGAAATCATGCATGGCACTGAAGGTTCCCCTGCTTAAACCAGCACATGTCAAGGCCCGTCTTAAGTTTGCCAATGACTATTTGGATGATCCAGAGGAGTCATGGGAGAAAGTCATATGGTCAGATGAGACCAAAATAGAACTTTTTGGTCATAATTCCACTAAACGTGTTTGGAGGAAGAAGAATGATGAGTACCATCCCAAGAACACCATCCCTACTGTGAAGCATGGGGGTGGTAGCATCATGCTTTAGGGGTGTTTTTCTGCACATGGGACAGGGTGACTGCACTGTATTAAGGAGAGGATGACCGGGGCCATGTATTGCGAGATTTTGGGGAACAACCTCCTTCCCTCAGTTAGAGCATTGAAGATGGGTCGAGGCTGGGTCTTCCAACATGACAATGACCCGAAGCACACAGCCAGGATAACCAAGGAGTGGCTCTGTAAGAAGCATATCAAGGTTCTGGCGTGGCCTAGCCAGTCTCCAGACCTAAACCCAATAGAGAATCTTTGGAGGGAGCTCAAACTCCGTGTTTCTCAGCGACAGCCCAGAAACCTGACTGATCTAGAGAAGATCTGTGTGGAGGAGTGGGCCAAAATCCCTCCTGCAGTGTGTGCAAACCTGGTGAAAAACTACAGGACACGTTTGATCTCTGTAATTGCAAACAAAGGCTACTGTACCAAATATTAACATTGATTTTCTCAGGTGTTCAAATACTTATTTGCAGCTGTATCATACAAATAAATAGTTAAAAAATCATACATTGTGATTTCTGGATTTTTTTTTTTAGATTATGTCTCTCACAGTGGACATGCACCTACGATGACAATTTCAGACCCCTCCATGATTTCTAAGTGGGAGAACTTGCAAAATAGCAGGGTGTTCAAATACTTATTTTCCTCACTGTATATATTTGATGCTATTCAGTCTTTATTTGGAAGAGATACTGCTGAAAACATTGTCTTGCTCTTCACACACTCAACTGGAGCTCAACCTAATGCCCTGACGGCTGTTAAACTGGCTGAAATCAAGTGTGCAGTGAATGACAAGAATCAGCCTGTGTTTTTCCTGTTTAACAACTCTCAGTCAGAAGCTGATTATGAAGAACATGAAATAATGCTGGAACTATCATGGAATCTCAGTTTTAGAGGAATGGAAGGATTGTTCAAGTTTCTTGACACAATAAAACCAAAATCCCTGAAGATGACTCAAGATGTGTTGCAGAAACGGAAACACCTGGAGGCAAATATCTCTAATCTAAAAGCACATGTTCAAATGACAAACTCAAGAATATCTGGAGAAGAACAAGAAATATGTAGAAGAAAATAAGAACTTTGAGTATGAAGTTGAAGTGTCCTATAAAGAGAAGGTTGATATTGATCGCTCTGAAGCCAGTGTGGCGATCTGCTGCAGCGTCTGTAAGGAGAACTGTCATTATCCAGATAGTGGGTGGGTCAGAAATCTCTTATGGTTCAGTTCTATGAGAAACGATCACTGTACAGTGTGCACAAATAAATGCCACTACAGCAAACACGTCAAAGAAGCAAAAATATATGTAACAAAGACAAAGAAAGAGAAGAGGACATATGAAGAGTTAAAGAAGAAATAAGACAAAATTGGAGGTAGTGTGTCTCTGGTCCAGAAGCTGGAAGAAGAACTGCAAGAATTAGAGAAAGTGAAAATAGAGCTGATAAATGAAGCTTTTCACTGTGTGGAAACTCTGCAGATGATCTCACTCAACACTGATTCTCTGCTCACACTTCTGCACATGGATTCTCTGATTGAGAAGCTGAAGGAAATAAATGAGTCTGAAAAAGCTGAAATACTGGAAAACATCAAGAAGAAAGCAGGAGAAGAAAAAGACAGAGCACTAAGATTCATAAAAAAAAAAAATAATTCAGTGGAATTATTTTTAATTGCAACTTAACCTCTGTGGTCACAAGTTAAGTTTTGCATGTGAAAACAAGGTCAATGCTGCTTCTCACCAAAACCACATTAGCATAAACCAACCATCTTGTTTATATATATATAATATATATGTGTGTGTGTGTGTGTGTGTGTGTGTGTGTATTTTTCTCCTTTGTAAGTATCTTAGAATTAACAGCATCTGCTAAATTAGCAAATGTCAGAAATACTATTGATAATTGTAATTTATTGCTATTTGAAATTGACAACAGCAATGCAAAGAGTTTCTGCAGTAAGATACTGTTGTAAATCAAGGCAACATTATTATATTGTAAAATCAACAATTGATAGAATTTTAAGGAAAATGATGTGCATTAAACCGTCACAGTGGCTGTAGAAACTGTTAGTTGTATTACTAAGATCTGCCACCTAGAGGCCATATCAGAAAATTATGAGTATCATCCTTCATGAGATATAGTGAGAGACAGTTGTGTAATGGCTTTAATAAAAACTTTACTGGACTATAAATCTGGACTTATATGACATGTTTGAGGCTCACATGTTTATTGCATCATTGATTGTCTTTGAAATGGTGCTAACATTAGTCTTATAATACAAATAGAACAGAAAGAATATGAAATGCTTCACTTGTATCACATTTGTCTCATTATTATAAATGTATTTAATTCCTTTTGGTGCAGATTTTTTTTTTGTTTATTTGTGCTTAATTGCTAAGACACCCTTCCTGAAAACATTTCTTAAAGCTATAACTGCAAATTCAAAACCACTAAAATAATTGACCAAACACTTTATTCAAAACTACATTATTGTTAATCTGATTCAAACTTTGGCTTCAAATGGCTCTCAAAATCAAACAGACACTCTGAACACACATTACACACTGTGAGATTAAAAAACAATACGATCATAACCTCATACGACATTAAATATGCATGTTTTTCATAGAAACTGCATTAAGTTTTGAACTTTGTACAATCCAACTGTAATCAGACAAATTAAAAATTAAAGAAAGTATTAAGTTTAAAAAGAATATTACCATTTTAAACAACTAAACAACAAAAAAGTTTTCCTTACAGTATTGTTTAATTATATGTTCTATGGAAGTAAAATCATGTCAAATGTTTTTGAAATAAAAAAGCCTGTTGAATTGCACTACTTGAAAAAAAGAGGCATTGCATTAAACATGCTTGCATTTTAATGCATTGTATGTTTAGGGCTAGCATTTTTATGGGCTGAAATTCAACATGGTTGAATATTTAAGCTGTGAATATTTCAATTAAAAACATTTCAAACACATTTTAATTATTAAAAAATAATCCATATTCACCTTTCATATTTCACTTCCAAAATATTCAAACTGTTTAAAAATACAACCTATAATATTCAACAGGCAATTTTCGGTCCATTCTATTTCGCTTTGCAAACTCGCAACTTATTTGGGAAGTAGGCTGTAGGCTAGCCCTACTATATAGGCTACAGGCAAGCAGATGGACTCAGAATATGAACTTAACACATAAAGTTTCATGCTGAGCATTTCGTGATATACTGGCATAAAATCAACACTTCATCAATTAATACCAACTCTCTCTCTCTCTCTCTCTCTCTCTCTCTCTCTCTCTCTCTCTATATATATATATATATATATATATATAGTAGCCTATGCCTACGTGTATTGCATTAGCTTAAACTGGGAAGAGTCATAGCACTTGCATATTCTTGTTAGTTTAACTGTAAATCGCTTTGGATAAAAGTGTCTGCTAAATGACTAAATGTAAAATTGGCTTGACATTGAACATTCGCACATTTAGGCAATATTAGGGACCGTCTGTAAATTTGCATAAAACATTGGCATACACGTTTCTTACTTCAATAGCAAACTTAAATTTATTTGAATAAATATCAAAAATCCAAAGGGTGCGCAGTATGCCTGACACTACATGAACACTTTACAGTTGGTTTTATGACTTCTTGTAAGTCGTTCTATTCAAATGCTATTGAAGTTAGAAACGTGTATACCAATGTCGTATACACTTTAGAGACGGTCCCTAAATGTGCGAATGTCCAACGTCAAGCCAACTTATATGCCAGCAGTCACTGGGAAAGGCTCAGCATTAAACTTTGCGCGTTATTCTGAGTCCATCTGCTTGCCTCCAAGTTTGGTGTTTTATATCACTGTAATTAGTCCATTAAGCTATGTTAAGCGTTGTATATGTCCAGCAGGGGAATCCTGAAGTATTGAGGGAAACCCTAATAGACTGCATGCAGCACATCGCCGCAATATAAAAGGCAACTAAACAACCAAGAGAAATATGTCAACCTCAAAAATGTAACATTGGATCTGTACATCCGCATCGGGGAATAACATTATAATCTCGTTCACGGTAGAGAAAGATGCATGTTGGCTACACAGGAAAAGTAACCATGAAGACACTGAATTTAACATAAAACAGCCGTCATAATAATCACAAATACACTTACATTGCTGTAAATGAGTTTTATGAATGAATGGCTTGCTCTAACTGTTGCTGGTCTTCGTCAACAACACGCGCTTTTGCACCCTCTGCTGGTTAGGTTGACTAACAGCAGATGGAGAGTATGCTCAGCAATCTACTGCTTTTCCTGCAGTTCCTGGACGTCAATGTTGAATTTACTGTCGAATTTGAACCACTGAATTTGTGGAAGCGAATTTGCAAAGCGAAATAAAATGGACCGAAAATTGCCTGTTGAATATTATAGGTTGTATTTTTAAACAGTTTGAATATTTTGGAAGTGAAATATGAAAGGTGAATATGGATTATTGAATTTTTAATAATGAAAATGTGTTTGAAATGTTTTTAATTGAAATATTCACAGCTTAAATATTCAACCATGTTGAATTTCAGCCCATAAAAATGCAAGCCCTAAAAATACAATGCATTAAAATGCAAGCATGGTTAATGCAATGTCTCTTTTTTTCAAGTAGTGCAATTCAACAGGCTTTTTTATTTCAAAAACATTTGACATTATTGTATGAGAAAACATTTGACAAACATTTGACATTATTTTACTGCCATAATGTTCACTATCTTATATAAATATCGTCAAAAATTTACTGAATGTACAGTAGATTATGTTGAAAAAAAAGAAAAAGAAAAAAAAAGAACAAAGATTTTAACAAATATTGATAAAAAAAGATTTATTTTGGATCAGTCTCTTGTCTGTACTCATGGTAAATCCAGAGAACTGCCCTTTCTGTAAAGGTTCCTAAAGGTTTTCCAAAGAGTTCTGCCAATGAAGAAATGAGGAACCCAAAGAGTTATTAATGTTATATATGTCTTCTTGTGAACTTTTGAGACATTTTCCAAATCCAGTCCTGTCATAAACCTAGATTTTATAAAATAATAATAAATCTTCATTATATCTAATTTTAGGTTTAGTGTTTTATTTATATTTGTTTGAGGTTAATCAGTATTTGTGTATCATTTCATGTCAGAATAGCGTGTCTCATCTCCACTAATGTGTGTTGTGTTGGTCAATAGTCTGTGAATCATCTCGTCCCACTTTATCCATCTCTTAAAATAACCCACAGCAGCTGAAACAAAGCCTGAGAGACTGGAACAGTAAATGCTGAGGACTGAACCGACACAACTCAAGAAAACATGCTAACAACTAAACATATATGAGGGCACAACAAGACCCAGATCATCCAGTCATTTGATCTGTGTGGGATTCTGATTCATGTCTCAAATCAAACCAAAGTTTAATAGCTCTAATAATTCTGAACAAAAGCCTGTTTTTCTCCAGCTGACAGAACCATGATAATATTGGGCTTCATTTAATCTTATGGATGAAGAGATTCAAAACAGACCCGGATGAGATAAAGTAACACAGATATGCTGCATTTAATATGTTATTTTAAATAAGTGTCTTTATTTCATGTGATATTGTGGAAATAATAACTCTCTCTGTGACTCAAAGCCTGATCTTCAGTCTCATCAGTAACAGCCGCTCTTTCTCATGTTGTGTGTGAAGAGCTGCTGTAGGTTTGGAAACTCCTCATACTGTATGATCCGTATCTATGAGAAAACACACAACACAAGAGGGAAACAGACAGTGGATGTTAATGAAGCTTCAGACTCATGTGAATATGAGTTTATATCAGACAGACGTCTATATAAACATAGAGAACATGACAGCAGAAATCCCATGTGTCTGTCATAAACATCCATTAAATAAAATAATACTTTTCAGCAGAACAATTAAACAACAACTGCTCACATATCTCTGCTTATCATTTAGCGAGAGCTTGTCCAGTCCACAAATAATTATCATTTACTGAAGAAAACAACATAATTATAAAATAGACTTACAAATGTCAACAAACTGAACCAAAATAAAGCTGAAATGTTTTACTTTCAATGAAAAGTATTTTGTCTCATAAACAGCGGTTATTCTAAATCAATTTCCTGGCATAGTTTTTGTTTGTTTTGCTTTATAAATCTATAAATCATACATAAATAACTCTACATACGCACATACATACATACATACATACATACATAATTACATAAATACATACATACATACATAGGCCTACATACACACATAAATAAATAAATAAATAAATAAATAAATAGGGCATTAATAACATTACAATATATTTTTTTTAGAAAATAATCTTGTGTTTTCTTGTAAACAATGGCTTTACATTGGACTGATTTATGTAACTACTGGATCTTGAAATGGCACAATGCAATTTATTAATTTTTAAAAGTTAAACCTGATGAGACTGATCTCCAGCATGCTTCTGTTATTTATACGAAGCCCCGTTCAGCTCTCAGCCAATGAGCGCAGCGCGTTCTGCACGGACGCGCCTCACACACATTCACGCCTCTGTGCGCGCGCCCTCACAAATTGTCAGATTACCGGCTATGAATCACGGGCGTAAGCTGTCTGATCCCTGAAGTTTATCAGACACCGGACAGGTCCGATTCACGGACGACCAACATGAGCGAGAGGTTCAGGGTCGTGCCGGTGGCCGCGCATGAGAGCGCGCTTGGAGACGAAACGGACGGAGACACGGTGTTTGACGCCGGTGTCGGTGAGGGCGAGCGCGCGGAGCGGCGGGGGTCGGTGCCCATCCTCCGGTACAGCAGAGAACCCAACAAATACGGTGAGACGGGTTCCGTTCATACGGACAGAAAGCCTCTCTCTAAACTCTTGTTTTATAATAAACGGAGAGCCGTTATGTTGAATATAATATGATAATCGCACGCGTCCAGAACTCAGTCAGTAGTTTGGCGCGTCGCGTCACTCGTGTAACGTTACAGTGTAAACAAATGAACTTAATCGTCGTTTTGGTATTAATGAATGAAGTTACATACAAACTAACGTTTGCAGAAAGATCGGTGTGTCTGAATTAATTTAGTCAATCGAAGATATGAACTATTTATTGTGACGGGTTGTTTTTATAGATTTCTCTGAGGAGGTTTAATTCTCTCAGGGCCGTTAACCTGATAACGTCTTTTTTTTTTGTTCCTGGAACGTCATGAGAACGTTAATATCGAACATTTATTTTCAAATTTATGTTATTGAACTTTAGGAAATGGTTACTAAAACGGTAACTGAACACTAACGTTAGCGGAACGTTCTGTGTTTTTTTGCTTGTTTCCACTCTTTAGTTTTACTAAACATTCAGTGACACTAATTAGTGTTTATTGAAATGTTTTCTGACAGGAGTAAAATGACTGTGAGTGTTTAGACAAGATTGAGGCGTTACGTTCAACTATGCCTTTGTTTAGTAATAATTTACAGTCTAGCAATAATTCAACATTTAGAATTAGTTGTTAGTTTATTTTTATTAGTCAAAGGGCTGTTTAAATTAAAATGTTAATACAAATGCAGTTGTATTAATGAGCATGCTCTCCATCAACAAAAAACAAAACAAAGAAACCCCTGTAACCATAGTAACAGTTACAGTAAAACTGTAACAACTTGTTACCAATGTCCTCAAAAGACCAGAATTAATATATGATTTTACTTTAACAACAACATGATCTATTATAAGGCTTTATTTTGGTGATTTTGTTTGTAAGTTCCTGTGAAATGACTTGTTTGTCTTGGGACACTTTTCACGCTCAGCTGTCTTCATTAATTATCATGACACATCTGTTTGTTTCCCGGGTTAGACATCTAGCAGCCTACATCTGAATCTGCTTCTGTTTTCCAGGCCTTTTTGCTCTTCTTTGCTCTTTGAATCGGTAAATCACTATCACAATTATTTAGTGAAGTCTAGAGCTGAAACAACTAATCGATTTAATCGATTAAAATCGATTATTAAAATAGTTGTCAACTAATTTAGTCATCGATTAGTTGCTAAATAACTTTTATTTGCCATAAGCGGCTCATTTCGTGCATATTTTAAATCTGCGGTGACCAAAGTGTGGCAGTAATGAGCCACCGGAGGTTTTACTCAGCCAGTACAGCAGGAGAAGTAGCGAATAGCCAATAGCTGGCCTTGTTTTATGTCACGTGCTTCCCGCACAGCGTCTCTGCAGCATTCAGCGAGATGGCGGAGGCAGGCGGCAGTGGAGTAAGCTCGAGAAAGAAAAAGAAAAAAGCGGAAGATAAAACTAATCGAACGAAGCAGCATTCGGCAGTTTAGGATATCGCACAAGATTTGTCAACAAAGAAAACATTTCATCACTGGAGAGTTTTTTTTTCCGATACCATCGTATCAATTGATTTTGATTAATATGCGCGAGGGAGAGAGAGAGAGCAAGACAGCGCTCGGGTGAGTGCGCGCGCGCGGCCGGGGCTCTCTGTTAAACTGACTGGACTTGTCACAAGCAAATGATACACTTTAACTCTATGATGGTTAAACTCTGCAATTCATTATTTTTTCTCAGAACTAATGTTTTGGTAGGAACGAAAGTTTACCATAAATTTACCAAAAAAAAGCTACTTTCAACTTTCTGATTGATTTCACAGCATAAGCTATAAAGCTGTTTCCCAGGTATAAGCTGTGTGTTTACAGGAAAAAATAAAATAAAATGCAATTTACTGCAACTGTAGTCTTTATTCTTATTCTTCGTGAAAATATGTTCTGCAAGATTTCTTAATAAGCTTTGTTCGGGATGTTATTAAACTACTTTAGGAGCCCTAATGACTGCCATGGTGAAAACATTTGAAGTCTCCTTGTGAAATTTGCTAGAGTACGTATGGGTCAGTGTTTTGATAGCAGAAGAGTTCGACAAAGGATTACTAACACATAATAAAACACAACTCCAAGTATGTTTTTGATGAGGATATGACAATGCAAAATGGTTAAAATCTCTAAAAAGTCTATATTGAATGATAAGGACCCTTTGTTAATAATTTACTTGGAAAAAAATGGGCAAAACTAAAATATAAGTACATAAACCGATTAATCGTAAAAATAATCGCCCGATTAATCGATTATCAAAATAATCGTTATTGCAGCCCTAGTGAAGTCTATGTCCATGTAGATGTAAGGAAGAACCAAACAACCACATTAATTGAATGTATTTTAGGGTTTCTCTATCTAGATTCGGTCTTTATCTTTGATGGATATGAAAGCCTTACAATTGGTCCTTCATTAAATTTAGCCTGCAATTTAATCAAAGGCCTCTTAAAGCCAAAGTGCTTTGATTATCTACTGTACACCAGTCACATAGTCTATAAAGAAGTCTATAGTGTAACTGAGCTGATCTCCTGCAGAAGTCCTTAAGAAGGTCCGGGTGATTTGGAGACGGCGATTATTGGAGGTGCAGTAATTGAATATGTGGCTCAACGTTTTGTTTTTAAGAGTTGGTGTTAATCATATAAAGAGCAAAGGGAAAGTTTTTGTGATGTGCTTTCCAAAGCTTTTATCGGAAGTGCATTGAGATGATCCTGAGAGCATGATCAGACCTACAGATACTACATTAGTTTAAATTGTTTGGCGTGTTCATTTCAAAGCGCCTCGGCTTTGAGAAAAGCAAATGCGAGTCATCTTCCAGATGGTTGAGCTGGGAGCGTTGGATTGGGTTACACACTCATTATGGGAGTCAAGAACATCTTTGTTCATATATGTGGTGATGCTCTTATAACCTTCACTCCCAGACATCGAACAATGCTGAGCGCAAAGTTGCTCCCAAACATTAAGCAGTTTTGTGGTCTTACAGACATAGAATATTGCTAAATAAGGCCATTTTTCCAAACCCAACCCAATGCAAAGGCCTTGTTCCCAGACAGTGCAGTCCAGTGCGGAGTCACAATGTTGGGTTTTCATTTTAGAAGAATATTGCAGTTTATTGCCCAATTAAAAACCAAAATGCAACCAAATAAAAATCCCAATTGTCTGGGATATTAAATAAATATTCCAGGTTAAATACAAATTGGAATTTTGTTGATTACAACAGACAATAATTTAGACTCTCACAGTTTGAGAAATCAAACAATGGTTACTCTCTGCACTTATGCAAAACTCTTGCACTCACAATGTAAGTCCAAACGGAGGTACAAATTGAAAGTTTCTTGGAGAGAACTAAAAATTAAATACAAATAAAGGCTAGTTTTGTTGTTAATCTTACTGATAACTATACATTACATTTCCATCATTAAATGTCTGAATATGTAGGATAAATGATCAAACTTAAAAAAAAAAGAAATCAAAAGAAAAAAAGGAAATCATACAAAATCATAATTAACTGAACATAGGGCTGAATAATTCTCTCTTTGAGTTGATGTTAATTTTTAACTGCACTTTTAAATGCACTAACGTAAAGTATGACAATTTAAATAATTTGTTTTTCTTTCTCAAATCAAGTTTAAAACCTTTAGAAAAATCAATTTTCGTAATCTTGCAGGAAGTGGCATATGTTTTTTTGGCAGGAAAACAACAGCACAAACATCAGTAATGATCAGTATTATCATCAATGGGTGTATTTTGTTTTGAGCGGTTCTTCAGGTTGATGTCCTCATATAAGATAACTGTATTTCACTGAGACTCACTTTAACTCTATATGAACATCCAGTTCATTTTCCTGTCATTAAATAGTGCGTTATTGAAGTTGAAAATCAGATTTGTCTGAAGTCTGACATTCACTATAATGACCTCTTAAAATTACAACACTTAATTCACTTTTCCCAGTTACAGAGTTGAAGGGATTCAGGAATGAGCCAGTTAATATTAAAAAAACAATTATCTGGATATTATTTTAAAGATTTGGATCAAATCAGTTTACAATAGTTTGACTTTATGGGCCCTATCTTGCACCCAGCGCAATTGACTTTGTACAGCGACGCATGTATCATTCCTATTTTGCACCCGCGCAAAGCGCGTTTTTCCCTCCACAGAAGCACGTCGCTAAACTAGGGAATGAACTTGCGCTCATTGGGCGGTTCAGCGCAAAAAAGGAGGTGTGTTCCGGCGCAAACGTTCCTTCATGCTATTTTGCAGGTTTAGAAAACAATTGCGCCACTAACCAGGAAAAAATTGTTTAAAGTCAGTGGCGCGTTGCGCATGTTATTCATATGCTATTTTAAGGGCGCATGCTTGGCCATAATCAATGAAGCGTGTGCACAACGAGCATACACTTTGATTCTCTCATCTTCACAGAAGCAGCAGTTTTCATTTTTGCAAATCATACATTATTACGATAGATAGATAGATAGATAGATAGACAGACAATTTATTATAAAAGCATACATCTAGCTTACACATTCACCCAAATTATCATACGCCTTTTTAACCGAAGTTAATTTGGGTGGGTTTCTCCATCCCCAACGTCCCTCTCCTTGGCTGTGAACCGCTCCTGGCGCGCGGCAAATCCGCCGTTATAATAGGAATCCGCTTTAGAACAAAGCGCGTCTGCTCTTAAAGGGAATGTGAGATGACGCTCTGATTGGTTTATTTCACGTTACGCCCAAACCACACCTATGAATAATGAAGCTACTTCAGACCAACCCATTTTAGATTTGCGCCTGGCGCAAGAGTCATTTATCCCGCTGGGAAAATAGCAACAGCGCCAAGACCCGCCCACAAAGTTACTTGCGCTTTGCGCTTTGACACTTGCGTTTCAGATCGTTAAAATAGGGCCCTATGTGTGAAATGTCAGTCTCTGCTTCCCTCTTCTGGTCAGTCAAATCTCTAAACAAAATTTAATTCTCAGTGCTAATAAGTCTCAATAGTTTCTTGATTGAATAGATGCAGACAGATGATGATCCTTAGGCTCCATGCAGTCCTCACATGGGAACTTGAACAGGCAGATATATTCATAGATATGCATCCTTGTATGTGTCCAGATACGCTGTAATACGCCTGATACGTGTGTGTGATGTGATGACAATAGTTTAATTCGTGAAATTTGTGATGTGTGTGGTTCTATAATAAAACAGATAAATCTCAATTCGTATTCTGATATAACCTAATAGCTTAAACTGTTGATTCATTATAACTTCACGTGGCTAAAACGTGAGACACTGCAAGCGCATAAGGCTATATAGAATATAACAGCTATAAAGCACTAGTGACTGACTATACAAGATGCAGTAAAAGTAACATTATTGTTCATATTGTGACAGAGAGACTAAATATTAACATGTAAATGGACGTGTAAATGTTTTTTTAATTGTTTCCTCACAAATATTTTCTAAACAACACACAAATTTAGCTAAATTGCAATATTTAGCAAGGCTTTAGTTAGACCAGTGGTTCTCAAACTTTTTTGGTCGCGCCCCCCTTTAAACCTTTAAAAAAATCTGGGCCCCCCCTCCCAAAAAAATTAAATATATATATATATATATATATATATATATATTATATATTATATATATATATATATATATATATATATATATATTATATATTATATATATATATATATATATATATATAAGCGGAAAGTTTTTTTACAATGAAATATGTGCAATGATAAACTTACAAGTGATTTAGGAAATTATTGAAGGCCTGCTTTCTGTATTTCTCCTTGAAAAATAAAAAATAAAAAATTACAAAATAAAATAAAAACGTGCAATGAAAAACAGGAATAGTTTTAATTTGTCATGTCATTGAATCAACAGTAAGAGAGAATAATAAACCAGAACTTTAACTTTTAATTTATAATTAAAAGTTAATATATAGCAGCTTTGGAGAGTGCCTCACGAGCTCAGCTTCTGGTTGGTCTTCTCACCAGAGCGCGCACAGCAGCGGAGTGCCACGTTCACAATAGCAGCTCGTGATTCGGTCCGCTGAAGACGTTTTTTTCTTTGGCGAGCAACTTCTAGGTTGGGCTTGTTCCAACGGTCTGAAGAAGAACGATTCAGTGTAATTGCCGTTCGTTGCCGATTTATAAAAGAAAAGAACGATTCAGTGTAATTGCCGTTCGTTGCCGATTTATAAAAGAAGAGCGCTATCACTACCGCTTTCACGCACTTGAACGCCGTAGTAACGTAACGGCTGTATTTTTTTTATTTATTTTTTGCAGATCTCCCGCGCCCCCCCTGCAGTAACCTTGCGCCCCCCCTGGGGAACCACTGAGTTAGACTAACAAATTATGAACACATTGTTGCTTCAATGAATACAATGATTAAATACATATATCACAGAAGTACACATTCAGAGTGCACTTTTAAAATTTTCCGATTCAACATATATTTTTGCTTATTTGACGTTTGCTGGATATGCATTTATTTGTACACACTGTACAGTGATTATTTCTCATCGAACTTCACCATGAGAGATTTCTGGAAAACCAGCGTCCTGGAAAATGACCGTTCTCCTCACAGACGCTGCAGCACGTGGCCTTATAGGCTACATAACCTTTTCTTTGTAGGGAACATCATACTACTTCTCATAAGTTCTTATTTTCTTCAACAACTTTCTTGTTCTGCTCCAGAACTTCTTGTGTTTGTTTTTAGCTCATTTTGCTTGGGGTATATCTCTTAAATATGTGATTTTTTTGGGGGAGATATTTCCAACTGCTTCCATTTCTGTAAAGTATATTGGATCATCTTCAAGGTTTTTGGTTGTTTGTTATGAAGAAATTTGAAAAGTCCTTTAATTTCTCTAAAACTGTGTTTCCATGATTTTTCCTGAATGTCATCATCATCTTCATCAGCAGCGTCTGCCTGACAGTTCAGTTGTTAAACAGGAAAAACACTGGTTTACTCTTGTCACTCACTGCACACTTGACTTTATCCTCTTTAACAGCCGTCATCTTTCGGTTGAGCTCCATCTGAGTGTGTGAAGAGCAAGACAATGTTTTCAGCAAAATCTCTCCCAAATAAAGACTGAACAGCATCAAATATCTCTCAGAGAGTCCAGTCTGAGTTTCTTCAATCACCAGACACACTGGCCAAAGAGCGCTCTCAGCTTTTCTCCACAGCAATAGACAGTAGTCAAAGTTTATGCAGAATTTGAATGTTTCATGAAAACGTTTCAAAGTTTGCAAAAGCCAGGAGATAGAGCTGGCAAAAAGTAGCAGACAAATTAAATGCCGTAGTGTTTAATGTTCCATGTTAAATGTTTCTATCACTTATTACAGTATGTCATTTCGTATTTTAATTCCATAATTACTTTGTTCATTGTAATGTCAGAGCCACCACCCACTAGAACATGGGAACAAGTAAAAGTGAAGTACAATAATATTCTACAAAATGGTCATCTTTACTAGGCTACTTGTTCTGTTCTTCATCTCTTTTAATAAGGCACTGTTAAATGATGTGTATGTCTGTTTATAACAGCAACCAAGAAAAAGGCTATTAAAAAATATAAAAAAAGAGCTGGCCCTTGGGTTGAATGTGAACGACCCATTGTGGAGGGCATCCCTGGGTTCAGCTCTTCCTTTGACCCACAGCTGGGACCAGTAGCAGCAACTCCTTCATTACTGGTAAATGAGCTTTAAACTCTCTTAGTACACTGTAAAATAATTTGTTGCTGCATTAAATTAAGTAGGCCTATAATCCAAATGGCTGGCCCAGTCACAAACCTTGAGTAGTGATGAATTGCTTTGAATTGTGAAAGTGAACACTGCATGGCTAGTTAATGTACAAATATGTTGCCATGAGTTATTAGCCGCTTTCCGACCAAGTAGTTATAGGAACTTAGTTCTAGGAACTGTCCACTTCTAAACAGTTCTAAGAACTACTCTCCCCCAAACTCGGTTTTGCTGTTTGCGTTCGCACTGGCCAAGTGGCCATAGGAACTGGTAGGAGGGGTAAGGGAGTGACGCAAGCACGGTGACTTTTATTTTGACGGTGCGACGGACCTTTATTTTGGCGGCGCTGAGAACGCCAGAGCAAACAATGCTCGCATTCTCTGTGTTTATTAGTTAGCGATCTGTCTAACAGTACTGTTAAATATCTTATTAGATAGAACTGAAAAAAGGTTATTAGCCTATGCCGTGTGGTTGATGTCCAGTGTTGCTAGCTGGGCAGATAAACATAATCATGTTTGGCTTGGTCCCCTCAAAGTTGCGTTGGATTTTCTCTTCAGCATAAAGGTTTAGAGACCCATCTATCACTGTTTTCCATGTTTGTATAGTTTGTGGAGTAAATATATAGGCTATAATCTGTGTGTTTACATTCTAGCTGTTTTAAAAATGGCGGGTGCAGCGTACACTAATGTCACGGATAGTTCCTATAGTGCTGGTTTAGACCCTACTCTGAAGTAGGACCCAAATTAGTTCCTACAAATGGAGTTCCTAGAACTAAAATCGTTCCTAGTTCCTGCGGTGCGAACACGCCGACATCCGGGTACTTTAGCCAATAGTTCTAGGAACTGTGAAAAGGTTCCTCCGGTCGGAAAGCAGCTATTGATCACATTTTTCTCCAGTGTACTTTTTTTGTGCAGTTTTACACAATACATCAACAATTTTATCTGTTCCCAAGCAAGTTCTGGCTGAAGCATGTGCAGTAAGTGGACTTTACAGCAAAAGGGAAGAAAGTGCAACACTTTGTAATACCCATTTGTTTCCAATGCACAGGACAGTGAAGAAACCCTTTCAGATTATGTCTTTTGGAGGAAGTACCTGTAAGTGCATAAATAACTTACTTAATGTATACTTGTGTACCTATTATTCCTGACTGCATTATTTCTGAGTTGCAGGAGTCCACATCTACAGAAGAATCTGCACAATGAAGTGATACAGAGGTGGGCATGGTGTACTTTTCCTTTTTATGTTTGTTGCATGAAGTGTGTGTTGACAGGGTTTCCCCCCACAAATGACACAGGGTGATATCCGTTCCCTATATTATAGGAGTCTTCAACAGACAATAGAGTATTTAGAAAAAACAAAAATGATGGGAGAACTAGAACTTAAATAGAGACTACTTCTAAAAAAACTGGCACTAGAGATAGAGTTGCTTCAAAGGAACTTCAGAGTAAGTGCTAATACATTATTTCACACAGAGTCCTATTGCTGACCTTGTATCTATATCTCTTATTGCAGGCAAAAGGTGACTTGATCACTGGCTTTTCTTTACAAAGAATAATTGAAATAAAAAATGAACTAAGCATATTTGTCTCGTCTTTTATTAAACATTTAATGAATTTAAAAAATGGCGTTCCACAATTCTGTCCCGTACAGCTCTGCCACTGCTTTGAACACGTCCTCCTTTGGGCTCTGAGCGAGCAACGAGCGTGCAATGTCAGTGTGCTTCTGTCAAAATATTCAGAGAGATGGAGAAGAAACACAAGGGAGATGCAGAGAAATAGCATAAATAAAGAAAAAAGAATCAGGCCCTTCAGTGATACAGATATGCTGGTAACACTTTATAATGACATTCAGTTGTAAGTCATTTATAAGTGGTTAGTTAATGATGAACTAATCATTTACAGAACATTCATAAATGATTAGCAAGTGATATACTAACATTTTATGTATGTTTTGTAAACTCTGTTATAAGTCATTTACAAGTGATTAGTAAATGATTAACTAATTATGTACGAAACATGACTATCCGTTCATAAATGTTTAATAAATAATATATATATATTTTTTGTATGTATGTATGTAGCAATTAGAGGGCAGAAAGTGTTGTAAATGCCTTGAATACACGTACAGATCATTTTTAACAGGTAAGTGTAAGACATTTACAAGTGATGAATAGTTTACACTTTAGATTTGGGGATGCAGAGAGTGTTGTAAATGATTTATTCATGCGTTTACACATCATCTATAACAGGTGTTGAACACTGCAGTGTAAGTGCTGACTGGTGAGGGTATAGACTGCTGTCTTCTAGTGTGTAGTGTAGTGTGTAGTGTGTACTGCAGTGTAAGTGCTGACTGATTATTAGTGCTGATTATTAAACATTTATGAAACGTATAGTCATGTTTTGCAAATGATTAGTTAATCATTTACTAATCACTTGTAAATGACTTGTAACAGAATTTACAAAACATACAGTACCAGTCAAAAGTTTGGAAACACTACTATTTTTAATGCTTTTGAAAGAAGTCTCTTATGCTCATCAAGCCTGCAGTTAAAAACAAAAAAACCCCCCCAAAAAACAGTAATATTATGAAATATTATTACAATTTAAAATAATGGTTCTCTTTTTTAATATACTTTAAAATGTAATTTATTTTTGTGATGCAAAGCTGAATTTTCATCAGCAAGTACTCCAGTCTTTGGTGTCTTATGATCCTTCAGAAATCATTCTAATATGCTGATTTATGATCAATGTTGGAAACAGTTGTGCTGCTTAATATTTTTTTATAACCTGAGATACTTTTTTCAGGATTATTTGATGGATAAAAAGTTAAAAAGAACTGTATTTATTTAGAATAGAAATCTTTTGTAACAATATACACTACCGTTCAAAAGTTTGGGAACAATAACTATTTTTTTTTTAAGAAATTAGTACTTTAATTCAACAAGAATGCGTTAAATTGATAAAAGGTGATGGTAACGATTTATATTGTTAGAAATGTTTTTATTTTGAATAAATGCTGTTTTTATGAATAAATGCTGTTAACGTTTTACTCATCAATGAATCCTGAAAAAAGTATTCCAAAAAAATATATTAAACAGCACAACTGTTTCCATCATTGATAATAACTGAGTATCAAATCATCATATTAGAATGATTTCTGAAGGATCATAAGACACCAAAGACTGGAGTACTTGCTGATGAAAATTCAGCTTTGCATCACAAAAATAAATTACATTTTAAAGTATATTAAAAAAGAGAACCATTATTTTAAATTGTAATAATATTTCATAATATTACTGTTTTTTTTGTTTTTTGTTTTGTTTTTAACTGCAGGCTTGATGAGCATAAGAGACTTCTTGCAAAAGCATTAAAAATAGTAGTGTTTCCAAACTTTTGACTGGTACTATACATAAAATGTTAGTGTCAAGTCAAGTCAAGTCAAGTCAAGTTTATATAGCGCTTTTCACAACATAGGTTGTATCAAAGCAGCTTCACAGTAATAAATTAAAACAATACATCAATGTTTGTTTCTAGTGGAACGTCCACGTTTGGTAATGCTGATCAATAGTAATTTATATCAATAGTATAAATTGATTAATTAAATTAAATATCCCCAAATATCCCCAACTGAGCAAGCCAAAGGCAACAGTGGCAAGGAACCGAAAAACTCCATCAGGTGACCTAATGGAGAAAAAAAAAAACTTGGGAGAACCCAGGCTCAGTCGGGGGCCAGTTCTCCTCTGGCGTTTATGAACTAGAGGTCGGATTTAACTGTAAGATTAAAAGTATTATATGAATGCCTGGCTGAAGAGATGTGTCTTTAATCTAGTTTTAAACTGGGAGAGCGAGTCTGAGCAACGAACAGTATCAGGAAGACTATTCCAGAGTTTTGGAGCTAAATGTGAAAATGCTCTCCCTCCTTTGGTGGATCTGGGTATCCTAGGTATGACCAAAAGCCTCGAATTTAGTGATCTTAAAGAGCGCGATGGATTATAGGGCGATAGAAGATCCGTTAAATAGACTGGAGCTAAGCCGTTTAGGGCTTTATAAGTCAGTAGCAATACCTTGTAATTAATACGGAACTTTAGTGCCACTTGCTAATCATTTATGAATGTTCTGTAAATGATTAGTTCACCATTAACTAACTACTTATTAATGACTTACAACTGAACGTTATTATAAAGTGTTACCGATAACACTGCAATAAAATAATTGCACGGTGTAACATCTCAGTGTTTCCGTCAGAACGGCTAGTTTACACATTGTGCACAACTGGCTCAGACAATTAGCAGATCTTTAAGCTAGTTCTTTTATGTCTTCCCTGCTGAGCTAAAAGTTTTTTTATGTCTCTGATACACTGTCTTGTTGAAATTGAGAACATTATTTTTTTTTTTTAACATTATCATCAACAATAACAGTCAGTCAACTGGCAGTATTCTTGTTTAGTCCATTATTTATTCCATCCATTTCATGGTATTGTTATAAGTGAATATATGTATAAACCTGAGGAAATTTACAGATGTTGGACTTGTATAAATATGTTCTAATCTTTTTGCTATTGCATTATTACTTTTATATTGTTCAGTTATTACTTTTTCTGCCTCATGACTGTATCTATATTCATTATTGTTATTATTGTTCATTTATATAACCACACCCATACTCATGTATGAATCAAAAGACAACAGTAAAGGACTTTACTGTGGACACGTTCTGCCTAAACAATCTGTAGCGGTTGTCACCTAGTTTAAGAACGGCACCTTAACAACTTTCATACACTGTATTAAAGAAACAAAACCACATAATTGTACAAGACATGGGAAATTAACGTGGGAAAAAATAAGTACTCTGAGCCCCAAGTGGATTTACACAAACTGAGTTAGTCAAAAAGTGTTAGTTTGTGCCCTGCTCTTGCCTACTCCTTCCTACACCAACTACAAACACATTTTCTATCATGTATGCCTATGAAAGACAATGGAACCAATCAGGGGTGTGTTTCCCAAAAGCATCGTTAGCGAACTATGGTTGCAAGTTCTGTCGTTATCAGCAGTTAAACGAGTCGTGTTTCTTAAAACCATAAGAACGGCAAACAGCATCGCAAAGTTGTGTGTTTTGGGTTAGAAGCAGAGTTTCTTCTTTGCATGACATGTGGACTCAATAAATCCTTATTTTGAGCAAAATAAGCAAGCTGACATTTTGACATTCAGTACAATCTATATCTTTTATTTAGAATAAATACAAATCATTTCTTTTAGTTTGTCAAGAGATTTAAAGCGTCGATTTTGAAGAGTGTGCATGTGCGAACGTGCTCTAGTGCGTAAGAATGAGTCTATGATTGAATGTGGAAATAAGGCAAAATAACTGAGAAAAAATAGAAATAGTCCTCAAATGCCATGTTCGTAATTCATAGCAAAACATCTAGCATTAATTCGATCTCAAACTGAATCTTAAAAAAAAAAATTTTTTACTCCTCAACCTGCATGACATCATTAACCAATTTGGTTGAATGACCAATTTGCGACAATATGGTTTCAGGAAACAGTCGTGACTAGCTAGTTGATTTCTTCAACGATGTATCGTAGTTTAGCAGCGAGTTACGTTGTTGTACAGGAAACACACCCGAGAGCGGGGCGAGTACGACCTGGTTGAGGGGGTTACACATGCAATCATTGTCACTAAGAGGCTGTTAGAGGCTGTTTTACCTGTATTATAAAGCACTGCCATTTAGAGGCCATGTGAGAAACGGTTGAATATCATCCAACAGGTGAAAAACATGATATACATTTCTAAGCTCTGCTTTACTATAAATCTGGACTGTGCTTTTCATTCTCTATGACATTTTTGGGCCTTGCATTTATTGCTTCATGCTTCACGTTTATTCAGAATATACGGAAATATTATTAAATGCTTTCGCACATGTGCACTCTTCAAAAACAGTTCTTTAAATCTCTTGACAAACTAAAAGACGTAAATGACGTTTGTAAGTATTTTAAATAAAATATATAGATTGTACTGAATGTCATCTTGCTTATTTTGCTCAAGATAAGGATTTATTGAGTCCACATGTCAGTCAAACTAGAAACTCTGATTCTAACCACAGGTCGCGAGCTGTCGTTCCAAACACACAACTTTGTTCGTTAGAACTATGGTTCGAAATATGGGAAACACCGACTCGTTAAACTACTGATAACTTGCAACCATAGTTGGCTAACGATGCTTTTGGGAAATGCACCGCTGGGCGGGCCTCGATGCCGGGTCTCTGGCGTGGAAGTCAGACGCTCTAACAAGGCGGATAAAGACCGCAGCCTCTATCGTCTGTCGCTAGAGCGCCTCTTGAGATCAGAGGAGTGAGGTTTACTCGCATAGCTTTCACTAGCTGACCTCTGTTACACTCACCCCCCTAAACCTCACTCCCACCCGGGTCACAGCACCAGTGTTAGCGGGGTGTTGTCTGCGTTGTGTTGTCAAAATCACTTTCAGACCACAGAAGTTCTTGCCATCAGGTCCTCATTTATTTGATCTTGGGTGACACAAAACTAGGGCGACCAAACGTCCTGTTTTCCCAGGACATGTCCTGTTTTCACATCCTGTCCTGGCCATCCTGTCTGTTTTTTATAAAGTGATGAAAATGTGTCACCGCTAGGGCCGAGGACAACCACCACTCCGGAGGACCTACACCAAGAACACCAAAAAGTCAGACAACGACGTGATGTAAAAACTTGATTCTTTTTAATGAATATAAAAACACTTTAAAGGAATGTCACTGCCACAGAACTCTTCGTAGGGGCCAGGGTTTCCGTTGTCCGGTAATTGCCGGACATTGGCCGGAAAAAAAATGAAATGTCCGACAAAATTAAATCTCTCCGGTCAAATTGTCCGATTAAAATTGTCCTAACTTAACTACACGAGACGCGACACGCGATAAAAGGTATCTTTTCCATGTTAATCAGAGTTTTTGTCCTAACCAGACGCGACGGCGACACGCGACATTTCTAATTTAGAAACGGTTTCTATTTTTCTGCGACGTCGCGCTGGAACATCAAACACAAAGTGTGGCAATGATAATCTCTGGTAGGCTACTGTTAATGTGCTTTATTTAATGTTAAAAGTGTGAAATGTGACTTTGAATATCATTTAGTGCTCCAGCTTTGAAGCTGAAAAAGCAACAATGGATATAATTCACCTCAGATCTTGAAATTAAACAAATGGAAACATGAACGTTAAAACTGTGAACAAACAAATGTATTCTTTGACAAAGAATGTTTTAGTAACTCAGTAGCCTATGTATTTTTTTAAATGGTGTAATATTTGTGAATGTTATTATGTAGCTACTTATCCATTTTCTTGCGAGTGCCTCAAGTTTACTCTCTAGTCGGTAATCTCTAAATTAGGCTATTATAGGCAGTGGACTAAACGCTACTACAGTTAGCCATCTCATTCCAAGATCTTTTTGTGTGAAGTGAACAAATGCCTCACACTCAATTTTTCATAACTGTCACAACGAACCAGCAAAAGTAATGATTATGTATATGTAAAATATTGCAATGAGACATTTTAATTGTCTATTAATAAACAAGTGTTTTCTGTGTCGGCTGCAAAGATGAAGTCTGACTCGCGATCTTCGCAGTAAGAATTTATGCGCCGGAGAGAGATACACATTTCATACGGATTACATCGTTTTATTTTGTTTTGAATGGTTCTGTTTAAAAGTAGAGATTTCTGTAGATAATAGATATATTTCTATTTTTTTTTTTTTTTTTTTTTAGGTGTGTGAGGCGAGTAGGCTACCTTATACGTTAAATTTCGGTTCATGGATGATAGCTAAAGGTTAGCTCCAGTTCAGGCGCTGGCGCCTCCATGTCGTGATTATTTATTGTCTGCTATATTTACTTTTTATTTATTAAATCGATAAAATTGGATAATGAAACACTGATTAAAATTAAGATACAATTAATACAAAACGAAATTCAGGTCAGCCGCCAGTTGATCACCTCCTTGCACAGAGCAATACTGAAGGGGAAGGGACAAGGGACGAATGCCTTCGGTTAAGCAACAGCGGTGGCTGGGTAACTCTGCTCACAGGACCACCATAGAAGGGGGGGAGGAAGGGACGAGGGACAGATTGGTCCAGGGGCCAGGGCCTTCAGATGGCAGACAGCAGACCAACGTAAGTAGTGGGCAGGACACAGGAGGCTACAGGTAAGGATCGGTGGACGGTAGGTTTTCTCTTCTCACAGGACAGCATCAGATAACTGAGTGTCACCTCTCTTTCACAGGACAACGGGGATTGGGCGGAGGACCAGGACCTTTTGGTGGGGAGCAATGAGCAGTATATGGTAGGCAGAAGGCAATTACTGTCAGGGGGAATGCAGTAGTCAGCAGTAGGTGGCGGGCAGGACACAAGGGACTACAGGTGGGTGGCAGCAGACAGTGGGCTTTCTCTTTTCACAGGACAGCATCAGATACTGAGTGTCACCTTTCTTTCACAGGCCAGCGGTGGTTGGGGTGTAGCGACGGATAATAGGATCCCTCACAGGGCAACGATGGCAGAATGCAGTGGCCGATAACAGGTTCTCTATGTTCACAGAACAACAGTGGTGAGTACAGAATCCAGCAGTTAACAACTGAGTTTTCTTACCACAGGGCAGCAACGGCAGATTGCAGTGGCAGATAGCAGTTTCATATGTTCACATTAATTGTTGGTTCCCCACCGGGCTGGACGATCTCCGACTAAGCTTTCAGAGTGCTGGTAACATCAAACTTTCAAATACTCATGCATGTATCAAACCACTTTAAATCTTCACACGTGCTCACTTCAATCATCAGACACTGCAATGACACACCACTTAACAGTGACAAGGGTACCTTCACTTCAGCTCGGCAGATCCACTATGATGATACTTTCAAAGGGAGACACCAAGTTCGATCAACAATCCGTAATTCAGAGCACACTCGTGTCTTCACACTGCCGCCTCTGCCTCTCGTCTTCTCGTAACCTCGACTTTGATCAAGACCGCTCTGCTTGCCTGCACACTACCCTCTTCTCTTCAAACTGCCGCTTCTCTCTTTTCAAACCGCCACGCACTGCACACTCACTCGTTCCCAACACACACACTCAAATAGCCACTTGATTATCCACTGCAGCTGTTGCTCATCAATATGGCCAGCCATGACAGGCCGCCGGAACCGGCCTGGTGTCACACCGGAACTGTTTCCCCAAGGGAACTCGTTCCGTTTGTCGTAGTTCCTTTTCGTCATTCTGTGACAAATGTCCTGGTTTTCGTTATTTTTCATTGGGCCATTAAGCGTGTACTTTAAATACATGATTGCCTTTGCACACAAAACATATGAAACCAGTTTCGGCTTCGCCCCGTCTTGTTATAATCAGCGCGTTCCTCAATCCGCAGCGGCAAGCAGAGAGCACGTCAGAATACAGAGGCCTCTGTGTGTGTGTGTGTGTGTGTTCATCTAAGCCTCATTGGTCTGTCACTGCTCCTCAATGTCAGAATATTTTAAATGACCAATCAAATGAAAGTAGGCGGACTTTACATTCACAGAATTTTAGCAGCGTGACTCGACGCTTCAGTTTACGGTCAAGTGCGAGATAAGTAAGTAGCTAACAGCGTTAAAAAAAAAAGCACAAATGTATATTCACAGATGATTTACAGAGAAAACTCCCATGTTTTCGTTTCGGTCATGATCCGTGTAAAGCAGAATGCATGACCTGCAAAGCTGGCACGTACACTGTCAAATAAAGGTGCTATAGCGACCTAGAAGCCCACATAAAGAAAGTATTGGCTACAAGAGAACATCGAGGATTGAAATTGTTTTTTTTTAATGAAATAGTGTAGTAGATTTTTTATTTTAGTAGTAGATTTTTAACCTATGCTATGGCCATGAAAATAAATAGTGTCATGTAAAAGTTGTTAAAAGCGAAACTTTTTTTTAAATAGTATTCTATTGTTGCGGGCCAAACATTGAATGGAAATGATGTATTGCTTTATATATTAAAGTACAATAACATAGTTGCAAGGTTGTGAGTGCATTTGTCAAGTATTTTTTGATGTATTCACCAAAAAACACGCCCCCACCCCCACCACGCCCCCGTCCTGTTTTCTGAAAACTAAAATATGGTCACCCTAAACACACTCGTTCAGCAGTTAGAGCAGTGTGCGGCAGCAATGCACGACACGCTGTGAGATCTCATGCAGACTGGGCAATATACTTTTACAGAAACACATTTTAAGAACATATAACAATAATTCATGGACCTAGGGTAACACGGTAATGCACAACTGCTACACATGCACATAATTTTGTGATAAATAAAAATATTCTGGTTATTTGTTGCTTTTACAGTATCAGTATGTGCTGTTATCTAGGAAAAGAATTCACAGTAATCACTATTTTTACATCATTTAATTTAGCAGATGCTGCGATGCAGTTTATTCAAAGTAATTTAAAAATGGAAAATCCAGGCAAGTGTGATGATAGAAAAATGTTAGATTGAGATGCAATTACAATCAATGATTATATAGCTTAACATGAAGGACATGCTTTTGAACAAAGTAGAAATATTTTCAGGATCCTATTCAGCTTTTCCTTGTTTCATCATTTAAGCTGATGAATAACTGGTGTTTATTTTTTTAA
Source organism: Abramis brama (assembly GCF_963993115.1). Taxonomy (NCBI): domain Eukaryota; kingdom Metazoa; phylum Chordata; class Actinopteri; order Cypriniformes; family Leuciscidae; genus Abramis; species Abramis brama. The sequence goes on along the minus strand of NC_139986.1, from coordinate 27,670,876 downwards.
ATAATCCTGTATTGTATCCCATAGCTCCTTGTTTTCCTTCTCCATCTCTCTTCTTGATGTTTTTCAGTATTTCAGCTTTTCCAGGCTCATTTATTTCTTCCAGCTTCTCAATCAGAGAATCAACATGCTGAAGTATGAACAGAGAATCAGTGTTGAGTGCGATCTTCTCCAGAGTTTCCACACAGTGAAAAGCTTCCATCACCAGCTTTATTTTCTGTCTCTCTAATTCTCGCAGTCCTTTTTCCAGCGTCTGGACCATAAACACACCGTCACCGATTTTGTCATTATATTTCTTCTTTAAATCTTCATATGTCCTTTTCTCTTTCTTTGTATTTATTTTATATATTTTTGCTGCTTTGACGTGTTCTTTGTAACTGCATTTCTTTGTGCACACTGTACAGTGATTATTTTTCATCACACTGCACCGTGAGAGATTACTGACCCACCAGCATCCTGGATAATGACAGTTCTCCTTACAGACGTTGCAGCTCATCGCCATGCTGGCTTTAGAGAGATCAATATCAACCCATTCTTTGTAGGACACTTCAGCTTCATACTCAAAGTTATTATTTTCTTCTACATCTTTCTTGTTCTGCTCCAGAGCAGCTTGAGTTTGTTTCAGCTCCTTTTGCTTTAGTTCTGTCAGTTCAACACGTGACTGTAGATTAGAGATATTTGCCTCCAACTGCTTCCGTTTCTGCAACACATCTCGAGTCAACGTCAAGGATTTTGTTTTTACACTCTCAAGAAACTTGAACAATCCTGCCATTCCTTTAAAACTGAGATCCCATGAACGATCCAGCCTCTGTTCATGATCTTCCTTGTCCCTTTCTTCATTCTCTTCCTCATCTTCATCATCTTCTTCATCAGCAGCTTCTGACTGACAGTTGTTAAACAGGAAAAACACAGGCTTACTCTTGTCATTCACTGCACACTTGACTTTAGCCTCTTTAACACCCGTCAGGGCTTTTTTAGGTCGAGCTCCATCTGAGTGTGTGAAGAGCAAGACAATGTTTCCATCAATATCTCTTCCAAATAAAGACTGAACAGCATCAAATATGTATATCTGTCTGTCAGAGAGACGATTTTGATGTGCTTTAATCACCAGATACACTGCATGTATTTCAGGAATCCCTTCTTCAGGGTCACTTAAACTAAGCAAATTCTCAGCGATCTGTTTATCAAGATCAACTCCACGAGTGTCTCCATATCCTGGAGTGTCGATGATTGTTAGATCGATTGGACTCTCTTGTAGATAAAACCCATAAACAGTGATGATCGAGGTCTGACTGTGAACTGATGTTCGGTCATTCTGTTCATCTGTGATCTCAAACCAAACCTTGTCTTCTCTCTGAACACCCAACATGTAGTTGATCATCGTATTGATCAGGGTTGTTTTTCCTGTTCCTGTTTCTCCCACCATCAGAATGGTTTTATGGGGTTTCTTTAAGTCTCTCTCTCCAAAGTTAATTTTTCTATATGGTTCAGCTTGATCAATACTGACTGTCTTTTTTTGCAGACGATATCGAGCAGGATTTCCACCTTCAATTAAGATGCTTTTCTTGATGATTACAGCAATTTTACGTTCTTGACAACTTGTCATATTTCCCCCCTGTCATTTTAAAACAGAAAAACGTTATTTTACACAGCTTAAGTTGTCAAAGCTGTACATGTTTCATGTTTCAGAAGTATGGAATATTCAAAGAAAATAGCCAAAACATTAAGGGCCCTATTTTAACGATCCTATTTTAACGATCTGAAACGCAAGTATCAAGCGCGAAACGCAAGTAACTTTGTGGGCGGGTCTCGGCGCAAATCTAAAATGTGTTGGTCTGAAGTAGCTTCATTACTCATAGGTGTGGTTTGGGCGTAACGTGAAATAAACCAATCAGAGCGTCATCTCACATTCCCTTTAAGAGCAGGCGCGCTTGTTCCATTGCGGATTGCTATTATAACGGCGGATTTGCCAGGAGCGGTTCACAGCCGAGGAGACCGACGTTCTCGTCAGGGCCGTAAAACACAGAGAAGTGACATTGGGGATGGAGAAACACACCCAAATTAGCTTCGGTTAAACAGGCGTATGATGATTTGGGTAAATGTGTAAGCTAGATTTATGCCTGTTTTTTCAGTGTGTTAATATTTTTCCTTGTAATAATGTATGGTTTTCTAAAAATGAGAATTGCTGCTTTTGTGTAGATGAGAGAATCAAAGTGTATGCGCGTTGTGCACACGCTACATTGATTATGGCCAAGCATGCGCCCTTAAAATAGCATATGAATAATATGCGCAACACTTCACTGACTTTAGACTAGGTGTTGTGCTTATGTGTGTTGTGCTGGGAATTGCTGGTTATATCAGAAATGGCGTATAAATTGAAGGATAAACACAATGAGTGCTACAGACACGTGCTTCAAAGGAAGCGTACCTTCTTAACGCTACATTGTTCTTAAGTTACAGGCCTACCTTTAGGGGTTTCCAACCTTTTTTCATTTGAGAGCTACTTTTAAAAAATGAAAGTGGCCGAGAGCTACTCATGTTATACTTACACTTCTGTTACACTTAAAATCTCTTAAACAAAAACAATCATAATAAAAAACAGACTGGATTACTAATCTTACGTAATATTTAGGATAGATAGTAAGCACATTGGGATGCAGGCTTGTTCTCTCTCACAAAAATAAATAAATAAATGATGTGGGTAAAAATATACAAGTATAACAGTAAGTGACAAGACTTCTACTGTATGTTTGTGGGTCGCACACCCAAGATGTTCACTTACTGTAATATTACTGCATATGTCATTGGTACCCATATAATTTAATACCATATGATACCCGTCAAAAAGTGGTGGGGACAGACAATATCGACTGAAGAAATGTCCTACCCATCCCAATAATACAGGCTAAGATTTTTTTTGTAATGATGATGAATGATCTTACAGTATTACATAATTACAAATCAAATTATAAGTGTTACATGTTGATTTTTTTTTATAGCCCTCATCAAAATTATTTTGGCTAGGCTTCTACTGTCAGCAAAGGAAGATGGTGTACATAGGGATTGGAATGGGTTGAATCGGGATTAATAAATAACAGAAAAGGCAAAAGTAACAGAATGTTACAATTTAAGACAGATGACACTGAATAATGATACTCTTACCTTTCTGATAACAACTGAGATTCTGTCTTAACTGGTTCACGGTGAGGGTCTTTCAGTTTACAAGGCAATTTGATGCTAAATAATACTAAAATAGACATAACATAAAATAAATATCAACATTACATCTCCCACTCACCTTAATGCTATTTTATAGGTGTCGGTATTAGCAAATATTATACTTGCAGTACTTCATTACTGACTAAGATCAACATCAATAAATGTAATTTAATAATACACTATGAAGAGAAATGCAAATTCTTAGCATACACATATAGTTACACTGTTATATATGCTACTTTGTATAAAATTATATGTCCTTAAATCATATACAAAGAATGTCTTGACAGTCAGACATAATTCAGTTTAAGATTATAATTCAGTAAAATGGATCTACTTACAATATGATCCGATAAACAGTCTGTCCTTCTTCAGCTGATAAGGAGAACTAGACAAATAATTGGACCAGCTCGCTTATTTAAAGGGTTCTGAAGTCAACACCCATTTTCATATTAAAGTCATGTGAAACCAGTGTAAGACTGGAAAAACTGAAGGTACTGGAAGAAAGAGCTACTCTCTGAGAGAACAAAGGAAATTAACATTTGAACTCACTCTTGTGAAGTTAGCATCGCCATTTGAGACGCAAAGTCTCACCTCAGAATACATCTCTCCCCCTCTTCCCCACTTCCTGTCTCTCATGCTGAGATCACATAAAATCACCCAAAAATCCATATAGTTTAATGTGAATAATTATCATAGAGTATTATGCATGTTTCATTTGAAATGTCTCATTGCGACTGGTACAAATGTCTCATTTCCAAATAAGTAAAACAAAAGGTAATAAGGTTTTTAAGAGTTTAGAGATAACTGGCACACAAAGGAAGGTGGTCTCTAGACAAATGGTTTCCCTACACCCAAAAGGTGTAAACTCTGAATATAAATTTCCATTGTTAGCTGATGTTTCCATGTGAAAGAAGTTCTGTCTATATAATGGAATGCAGCAGAAGATTCGAGCCTTTTCTGTAGTTCAGATTAGCCTGTGAGGCTGAGAGGGAGACTTCATGAGTTCAGCCTCATGGGTTCGCATCTCTTCTCTTTATTCTAGAGCATTTGATGTTTTGTATCGATTATCTTTGAATTGATTATGTAATTGGCATGATACATTTACCTGACATAATAAATTGTTACATTTGATTATTCTAACTGACTTTGACAGTATTTTCATTAAAGAGTTAAAAAGAATAGTCAAACATTCGTCACATTTAATGATGGACAGATATCATTAAAACCTTTTCATTTATGGAATCAGATGAAATAATGAGAGAATACATATTAAAATGTTTTGCATTTAATCAAAAAATACTTTGCCTCGAGAAAAAGACAGTAACATGTAAAGACCTTCCGCGCTGGTCGGATGCCGGCTTTGGGCCGATTGAGCGCGAGCCTTACATTCCCAATAAAATACAAACAGAATATTTTGGAAAATATTTATCTTACTGTAACTGCTTCTATGACACTTTGAGCTCATTTGTCGAGTTGCACAGGACTCCTACCTGAGAATCTCTGCATCACAAATGCAACGCTGTACCAACTGAGTGAAGCCGAAGCAATTTTGCTGCATCAGAAAAAACATACACATGATGGATATATTTGAGGATATATACATATGTTTTGAAGTCATCAAATAATATGGTGTGCAAGGAACAGGGTAAAAGTTTCAAAAACAAATGTAATTAAATTGATAACATTTTTCCAGTGAGCCTTGGCTACAATAAGCATGTGAGTTTACACTTAAAACCTATTTTTTATTAACAGCTCAACATTCTATACAGTAAAGTCCTCCTTAAAAAACTTTACTAATGAATACAATGGAGAATGTAACAAGTAACACTGAATGAACTGAAGTTAATTAGATATTTGAGTGATTAAAGTTCGACTGTCATATGTCTACATAAGTTCCTTATTGAGAATTAATAGAGATTTTGATGGTGATGTTTTATTAAATGTTTCATTTGAACATCCATTATGCAGATCAGGGTTTGCTGTAGTTGGGATCTTGACTTTTGTTAGATTATTTTTCTTTCATCAATTGCAATAGACTTTTTAGAGAACATTTCTGCATTGATAAAGATAGAGATCAATGAAAAGCAGACCAACATGTCTGCAATAATTAATGATGGGTTTATGACTATACTTTCAATCAAACATTTGCAATGGGTTTGTAAAAAGCAGTTCCTTTTCAATACGGTTCACTTCGCATTGCGTCAGTCTCTGGCGTATATTGGGAAACTCCGTTTTCTCAGAATACTGTAGCCTGATTGGTTCACGTCTGTGACTTAGTTCATTTATTAAAACAGCAAGTGGCTTTGTTGCAAAATGTCGTGCCATGACTATTGTCCTGCATCCCTCGGACAAGCACTCTCTCTGAGTTCGTCAGCTGTCTGGGCATTTGCAGAGATCAGCTGTTCGCACTGTAAGAGCATGAGTCTCGCATTGCTTCTCTCGTAAATCGCTTTCTTTAAAGAGAGCTTTAAAGCTTTAAATTAAAGACCTTTCTAATTCAATTCAATTGCTCTTAAATTCAAAATGTTAAAATTAATATTTAAACACATCTGTCAGTGCAAATGCATGCTTCTGCTTGAGTTCTGTGTATGTAGCAAGTGCAATGTTCAGTGATCTTCTAACCACATCCTGTGGTTTTTGCAGAAGAACAGACATTTTCTCAAGAGATGTGCCATTGGCAGGCTTGGCAAAAAGTTTGATTATATATTTACGGATTATGATTATAGAGCTCTCTAATCATAATTGTTACTAGTAAGAATTTAGTTGTAGAGCCCTCTAATTGAATATTGAATTGAATTTACTAGTAAAACACTGGTAACATTTTAAGTGTAAGCGGTTAGACATAGTACAGGACCTTAAACAAACTTTTTGCCAAACCTTCCAATGGCACGCACTTGAGAAAATGTCTGTTCTTCTGCAAAACCCACAGGATGTGGCTAGAAGATCACTGAACATCAAACCTGCTACACAGAACTGCAGCAGAAGCATGCATTTGCACTGACATGCTTTTGAAAATTAATTTTAACATTTTAAAGGGGTCATATAATGTCATTTTTGTACAAGCTAATATGATTCTTTAGGGTCTAAATTAAAAGTTTGTAATATACTTTAATTAAAAATTCTCATTAGTATTGTAAGAAAACACTAATTTTACCTGGTCAAAAACAGCTCTGTTTTCAGCACGCCGTTTCAGTGCATGTGTCTTTGAATGATAATGAGCTTTGCTGACCCCGCCCCTCTGTTCTGTGCGTACACCGTTTTTAATAATAACACAATAACCATAACGCGTCATTCATTATAAACGTGGGATTATGAATTATATTGATAACGTCGTACATAGAAAACATGCCATAATGTACCCTGAGTGTAAAAATAGCCACATTCATCGTGAAGCGTGCAAGCTATTTGCAAATATTAATATAAAGATTAATATAAAGGTCAATAAAACGTTACACTCACTTGTTCTTCTGGAGGTTCAGCAGGAACACGAATAGTTGGTACTGATCCTTTTTTCAGGAGCAGCTTCTTAGCAAATAACCAGCTTTATACTGACCCTCGTTTGTAAAGCAGTCTGGTGAAATGATTCGCGCAAACATGAAAGCATTGACGTTGATCGTGGGGAATATTCCCTTCGAAAACAAACTCAGCCACTGCATCTTCAGCGGTTCGGATTTAGAAACATCATCAATATAACTGCTGTGTTCACCAAAGAACAGAACACCACAATCGCTAGACGCCATTCTACTCAGCACTCCAGCTATCAACAATGAACGCGCCGGTCGGCGCGTGCTATCGTGGGAGGGGCGTCGATTTTGTGACGTCACAATATCGAACAGCTTGATTTGAGACAGGAGGAAACATATAAGAAGATTAAAAAAAATCCACTGGATGGATTTTTATCATTTTATTATGGTTGTGTACAGGCACTGCCAACACACATTTCAGTACAATCAACTTGTAAAAGTGCATGTACCATTATATGACCTTTGATACAACAGGGTGAGACCCAACAGTGTTGTGACCATAGACTGTAAAAAAATATGGACGTAGTGTCCGTGACGTCACCCGTAGGTTTCTGAAGAGCATTTTTGAAGCCTAAAGTGGGCGGAGCCGGCCGTCGCCATCTTGGCCTTGCGTCACTCCCGGATTACAGAAAATGGGCAGAGGCAGGGCGTGAGTGGAGCTGAGGAGCCTGGCTGTCTGAAATCACCACCTAGCTCGACGTGATCGAGTTTTTAGTTCAGGCTGGGCATAGATATATGTTTATATCTATGCAGGCTGGGGAGGTAATTCTATAACGTTATATGCAACTGACAGTACCAAGTCTGCGACTGCACAGGGCCTTGCGCTAAAGTGACAGTTGATGATGTAAAGCCAATTAAAAGTTCCTATTTTTGCCCTTCAAAATATTATAATAGTTAAAAGACATGGCTACATGTGAGACTGTGTATCGTGATTCTGTACTATTCTGCTAGTTGAAAATGTATAATGCAGGAACTTAATATTACTCTGAGAGAGTGTGTGTGACAGTGATTTATGTGCATAACGTTACGTTACATGTCAGTCACTCTTTTTTTATAGTCTATGTTCCGTCAGCGCGGCATCGCTCGTCAAGTTCGTATAGAGTTTATTCAGTCCATTTTAAATTCTGATTTTGGCCGCCTCTCAAATGGGTTAAACCATAGATATAACGTTATTGCCTATGAAGTTCAAGTAAATGCGCTAGAAAATCCGCGCTCATTCAAGGATGTGCGTGAACTGCATGTGGCAATCATGGTCGCCACAGGGACCACTGGAAAAGGCACCCAGTCTACTAGCAACTCCTTACTGAAGGTAGCAGACCTGGTGCCGGGCGGTCCGCAACGCCTGGCACCGGAGGGGGTGATGGAGGAACTCACGAGGTTAGCCGTTTGTTGGGTAACCAACGGAGCAAAGACGCACGTATCCGCTCACGGAATGGCGTCGCAAGCCGACACACCTATTTCCTCTAATTCCTGGCCGTAGCGAGTACTCGGGAGGAAACAGGTTCCACACGTAGGCTACAAAACCTAGTGAACGTGTTCGGTGTCGCCCAGCCCACAGCCCTACAAATGTCTGTTAGCAAGGCGCCTTGTGCCAGAGCCCAGGAAGCGGCAACACTCCTAGTGGAGTGAGCCCGCAACCTGGGTGGGCAGGGCTCACCCTGGGACTCATAAGCCCTGGTGATAGCATCCACTAGCCAGTGGGCTAACCTCTGCTTGGAGACAGCCTTCCCCTTCTGCTGGCCTCCATAACAAACAAAGAGCTGATCTGAGGTCCTGAAGCTTTGCGTTCTGTCTATATAAACCCGGAGGGGCCGGACGGGACAGAGAAAAGCTAGGGCTGGGTCTGCCTCCTCCTGGGGCAGGGCTTGCAGGTTCACTACCTGGTCCGCGAAGGGAGTGGTAGGAACCTTGGGCAATTATCCGAGCCGGGGTCTCAAAATAACATGAGAAATCGCGAGGCTTTTTTTTTTTTTGTTTGTTTATTTAGCCTCCTAGCACCCTTGAGGAATCTGATGACCAGGTCGTGCTTCCCCACGGACTTACCTTCAACTACATCGTGATGTGCGGCTATTGCGGCAACATACACTTTAAGGGTGGAGGGAGACAGCCTTCGCTCCAACCCCTCTTGTAGGAAGGAGAGCACTATTCTGATCGGGCAAGTTCGTGGGTTCTCCAGTTCGTGGGTTCTCCCCGTGGGAAGAACACCAGTCGACGAACAGGTTCCACTTCAGATCGTAGAGGCGCCTCGTAGAGGGGGCTCTAGCTGAAGAGATGGTGTCTACCACTGCCTGTGGCAGGCCATCTAGAACCTCCGCGTCCTGTCCAGGGACCAGACATGGAGTTTCCAGAGGTCTGGACGCGGGTGCCATTGAGTGCCCCGTCTCTGAGAAAGTAGGTCCTTCCTCAGAGGAATCGGCCAAGGAGGGGCTGTCGCGAGGAGCATGAGTTCTGGGAACCAAGTCCGGGTTGGCCAATACGGGGCCACCAAAAGGACCTGCTCCTCGTCCTCCCTGACCTTGCACAGGGTCTGTGCAAGAAGGCTCACTGGGGGAAACGCATATTTGCGTAAGTCCCGGGGCCAGCTGTGTGCCAGGGCATCCGTGCCGAGAGTTCCTTCGGTCAGGGAGTAATACCACTGGCAATGGGTCGTGTCCGGAGAGGCAAACAGGTCTACCTGCGTGGCTCCGAAAATTCGCCAAATCAGCTGGACCACCTGGGGATGGAGTCGCCATTCTCCTGGTAGGGGAGGCAGCCGTGAAAGCTCGTCGGCCACACGATTGAGCTCCCCTGGAACATGAACGACACGAAGCGACCTCAGAAGCTTCTGACTCCATAGGAGGAGGTGGGAGGCGAGTCGCGACATACGACGGGAGCGTAGACCACCTTGTCGGTTGATGTACGCAACGGTCGCAGTGCTGTCCGTACGGACCAGTACGTGGTTGTGTTTGAGAAGCCCCTTGAGGCGACACAAGGCTAAGCGTACTGCTTGCAACTCTAGGCAGTTGATGTGCCAATGCAGCTGGGGCCCCGTCCACAGACCCGAGACTGCATGCCCTTTGTACGTGGCCCCCCAGCCCTTGACAGAAGCATCTGTGAACACCACAGCATGCCTGGAACTGTGGACTAGGGGCACTCCGGCCCGTAGGAACACAGGATCCGACCAAGGGGTGAAGGTTTGGCGACAGTGCGGGGTGACTTTGACCCGGAACGTGCCGCTCTGCCACGCCCACCTCGGGACTCGATCGTGAAGCCAGTGCTGGAGCGGTCTCATATGCAACAGACCGAGCTGCGTTACTGCGGCTGTGGCTGCCATATGCCCCAGGAGCCTCTGAAACTGTTTCAGTGGGACCGCTGACTTGCCTCGAAAAGACTTGAGGCAGTTGAGCACTGACTGGACGCGTTCCTCTGTGAGGTGCGCAGTCTGGGCGACCGAGTCCAGTTCCATACCGAGATAAGAGATCTTCTGCACGGGGCAGAGTTTGCTCTTGTCCCAGTTGACCTGAAGCCCCAACTGACTGAGGTGCCGGAGCACCATGTCCCTGTAATCGCACAACACATCTCGCGAGTGCGCCAGAATGAGCCAGTCATCGAGATAGTTGAGAATGCGAACGCCTTGTTCTCTCATGGGAACAATGGCCGCCTCCACGACTTTTGTGAAGACACGGGGCGACAGGGCCAGCCCAAAGGGTAGGACCTTGTACTGATATGCGCGACCCTTGAAAGCAAACCGTAGAAATGGTCTGTGTCGGGGGAGAATCGAGACATGAAAGTACGTGTTCTTCAGGTCGATCGCTGCAAACCAATCCCGGGGACGGATGCATTCGAAAATGCGTTTCTGCGTGAGCATCTTGAACGGGAGCTTGTGCAGGGCCCGATTTAATACTCGCAGATCCAGAATTGGCCGTAACCCACCGCCTTTCTTGGGTACAATGAAGTAAGGGCTGTAGAACCCTGACCTCATATCGGCTGGAGGGACCGGCTCGATCGCGTCCTTCGCCAGCAGGGCGTTGATCTCTTTCCGCAAGACAGGAGCATCCACCGGACGCACACGGGTGAAGTGGATGCCCCTGAACTTGGGAGGCCGGCCGGCAAACTGAATTGCATAGCCGAGCCGGATGGTGCGGATGAGCCAGCGTGGCGGCCTCAGGAGCGCAAACCAGGCTCCGAGAAACCGCCGCAACGAGCCCACCCGCACCACCGGCGTACCCGCAGAGGGGCAGCGAGGTGGAAGGCAGGGACACGGCTCCGGTGGCATTGCAGCGGCCGAGAGCGGGGTCAGGGTGTGTACTTGGACAACACCTACCTGCTTCCACCGGGGGACAGACGGCAGAAAAGACCCGAGAGTGTTCTGCTGCGGGCTGTCGCCTGGCAAGGGAAGGCGAGGAGACGACGAGCGAGGCCCAAGGGCGGCTGCTGGTCTCCGAGCCTTCCCGCCCAGCGGCAGACAGGAGTGACGTGACCAAGGTGGCGCCACTGCTATCTGCTGGGCCATTCAGGGGCGGCGCGCACTGCCATTCTGACCCTCTCGAACGGAGGAGACTGGTCTTATTTTACTGCCAGTCTCAACCGTGAGGGGAAACGAGGAGCGAGGCCCGGGGGCATCGAGTCCTGGTTTCCTCCTCGCCCAGCGAGAGACGAGAGTGACAAGGCCGTAGCCCTCACTGCCATCTGAGCACTGGGGCCCGTGAGTGACTCAGAGGAAGTGGACTGATCAAACTTTAGGTACCGCCGACTGGATGACCAGCGGCGGAACAGAAACGAAATTCTCCACCCGGCCCTCCTCAGGGGGAAGGAGTGGTGATGACACGCACTCCCGAAGAGCAGACGTCACATACTCTGGGTCGCTCCTCTCAGGGTCATTTCCCTTCCTTTTGCTGGGGGGAAACGAACTCCGAGCGGACTAGTTTTGGGGCGCTTCTGGACCACCAGTGTGGACATCGTCTGACTGAAGGCCAGCGCTGTGACTAATCACGGTCAGTCATAAAGCGCAGCTCCACTCCGAGTCAGAACTACCCACGTGCACTGAATGTGCAGGGGTAGTGAGTAAATCTGCAGAAGTAAAACTTCTGCAGATTTAGGCATGTTTGGCTTGCCATATTGGCACCAAAATGCTTCCATACTGCCAAAATTTTTCACACCCATCCAGGCACTTTAGAATAGCCCAGGAAAGTGTGGCTGTCAAGTCTGAATCTTCAGCATGAGAACACACCATTATAGTAGGAACTCAGCATCATTTTCAGAGTATAACAGCCCTCTCTCCGATGTAGCGATCGACATCTGTCCTCCCCTGGAGCCCCGAATGAAATGCTTGGTCCCTCATGAGAAGGACCAGAATCCCATCCGAAAGCCTTGACGGCACATGGCACGCTGAGCGGCTCAAGCCCTTACGAAAAAGGGGAGACGAACAACATGCCGACGTGGTCATGCACTCATGAGAGAACATTAACCACCCACGAACGCAGTCTCAACACACTGATTAGGCATGTGAAACAGTGATCGTGGCCGTCAACCAGGCATGCAAGACAGTGAACGTGGCCATCGCCTCAATGACACACGGCACGCTGGGCGCTCAAGCCTTCAGGCAAGTCGAACAACGCGCCGACGTGGTCATGCTCTCATAAGAAAGCATAAACCACCCACGAACACAGTCTCAGCATGTTTGCGATGCGCTAGAGGAGTGAGTGGTTCGTGCTCACTGTAACCCTCGGATCACCAATGTTATTCGCCAAAGTAGCCCTCTTCTGGTGCACCAGAAGAGAAACTAGATCGGGAAATAAGCAAAGGGACTCACCTCATAGAGGCACGCGAGTCTTGATCTTGACCGCGCATCTTGAGCGCCGAATGACGCGCGCTGGGTTGCCGTGACAACCCGCGCTGTTAATCGACAGCTTGACGGCACACGGCACGTTGAGCGGCTCAAGCCCTTACGAAAAAGGAGAGACGAGCAACGTGCCGACGTGGTCATGCACTCATGAGAGAACATTAACCACCCACGAACGCAGCTTCAACACACTGATTAGGCATGTGAAACAGCGATCGTCAAATGACAGGAAACGATCGCATCCAGAAACACACGTCAAAACACGTGAAACGTCATCCTGAAAAGGACGCGATCTTCACTCGTATTGCTCTTTCAGGAAGAAAGTACTCTCTTTATTGTGCTGAAGCACACAGGGACCCAACGCGGCAACACAGCGGGGAAACTGTGCACTGAAACAGAAACCCGCTGTGCACACCCAACCGTTTACCAGCTGTGAAAACAGCTTTTGAATTAACAGCGTGTAGACGCAGCCGGCAGACAGGAAATCGCGCGGTCGCTGAAACGCCGTCTCACCAACACAGAGATATCTTCTCAGTGGCAGCTCCCACTCTCTGGAACTCACTGCCCGTAGCTGTGCGGACTGCTAGTAGCCTGTCCACTTTTAAATCATTGCTGAAGACTCATTTGTTTGAAGTAGCTTTTGGCACAGGGGAGCCGCCTTGATGAATGTGTTGTATCCTATGTGTATCTTTATTCTTAGCATTTTGTTACTTCATTGTTCTTATTGTATCAGTGTGTGACTAATATTTTGTGTATTTTACTGTGAAGTACTTTGGTAGGCCCTGGCCTTGGAAATGTGCTATATAAATAAATGTGACATTGACATTGACATTAACAGAATAATGCGTCTTTCGGAAGAACATTGTAGCCGGAACTACTTCTCTCTGTGTACGTCTATGACGAGTCACGCAGGTACTGGGCTACTCCGCAGCGGCAGCGATCCGAACCAGTGTGAAATAGTCCCAATGTAAACACTTATTATAGGTGTACCATAGTGGTTCAGGATAAGACAAAAACACGGATTGGAAAATGGATTCATGACAGAAAAAAGTTAAGGACTTTTATGCTCATTGCTCAAAACTTTTCATAATACGACGCGACCCCCCACAGAGCTCGCTGAGGCCCCCTTGTGGGCCGCGACCCCCCTGTTGGGAACCGATGATCTAGAATACTGTCTAACACTTGATGGCTGCTCTGTTAAGTCTTCGTCGTCGGTTAAGAACCTGGGTGTGCTCTTAGATACCAATCTTTCATTTGAAAGTCACGTGTCTAGTATCTGTAAAACCGCATTTTTCCATCTTAAAAATATATCTAAATTATGCCATATGCTCTCATTGACAAATGCGGAACAATTAGTTCATTGTCATTGTTCAGTGGCTAGATTATTGTAATGCTCTACTGGGTGGTTCTTACCAGAACCAGGAAGTATGACCATATTAGCCCAGTTCTGTCAACACTGCACTGGCTGCCTATTAAACATTGTATATAATTTTAAAATATTGCTGATTACTTACAAAGCACTAAATGGTTTAGCTCCGCAGTATGCTTTATAGTCCTTCATGTCTATAGCGATCTCAAAATTCCGGCCAGTTGATAATCGACTGCTGGCGGAAGATCCTTCTCCTATTTAGCACCAAAACTTTGTAACAGTCTTCCTAACATTGTCCGGGAAGCAGACACACTCTGTCAGTTCAAAGCTAGACTAAAAACACATCTCTTTGACCTAGCATACACATAACACATTATAGACTTCTATAATTACATATTAGGCTACATAGATTAGGCTAGCCGGAACCGGGAACACTTCCCATAAATCCTGATGTACTCATTACATCATAAGAAGAATGGCGTCTATGCTAATATTAGTCTCTCTGTTTATCTGAGGTTTACCGCAGTCCACCGGATCCAGGCCGTATCCAGATCCGATGAAGGACCAGCGCCTGGACATGATGACAACGCAGTCCTGAAGTGTCAACCAGTCTCTCCGTTTACTGAAGTGAGGTGGACCCCGGCCGTATCCAGATCAGATGGTGGATCTCCACCTGGACCCATCCATGACGCATCCCTGAAGTGCCAGCCTCATCAGCCCTGTGAAGGCCTCATCGACACAACCAATCTGACTTCTGACCCGTAATGTTGCCTGGATCATAATCATACACTGTTCGCTCGTTGGCCAGAGGAGAACTGAGCGACTGAGTCTGGGTTCTCCCAAGGTTTTTTTCTCCATTCTGTCACTGATGGAGTTTTGGTTCCTTGCCACTGTTGCCTTGGCTTTTGGCTTGCTTAGTTGGGGACATTTAATATTCAACAATATTATTGATCTGCCTTATTTAGGGTGAACGATGATGCAATTTTCTTCTAGAAACAAACTTTGTTTTATTATTTTCATGTTATCAATGTGAAGCTGCTTTGATACAATCTGTATTGTATAAAACGTTATATAAATAAAGGTGACTTGACTTGACTGACTTATATTAAACAAAGAAATATTTTTTTACTAACAAAAGTTAGGCTATCTTGCGCTTTTTCCTCCTCTATCGTCCAGTCAATCATCTCGCTGTCTCACTCTCGCTGCTATGATTACAGTTACAGTAAAAAAATGTATTTACCATCATCGGTACCCACCACCATCAGCAGTTTTGCATTACAGTATTTGCAATGACTACACCTTGTTCAAAACTGAGCGTATTGTCTAAAAGAAGAGTTATGACTGCTGCGTATTTATTTTTTTACAGTCTATGGTATTTACACTTGACTGATCATTGGTCTGTGCTTCACCCGCTCTGCACTGTCTAGCACAGCACCACACAGATTTAACTCTGCACAGCTAAATAAAACCGTCTGGGTGCAGATTAATATTTAATATTTCTGATATAAATATTTCTATGAAACGGGTTAAGTTGCACAGAAGAAAGCCAAATCTAGGACCTGCCCTGTACAGTTTAAGAAGCGCAGAGCCATAGGACTATTATTTTGTTGAACAGACCTGGGGAACTACTGATGATGTCACAGGCTCAGATTTGCTTGACCAATCGGCTGAAAGGGGCGTCTCATGACCGCCCACATGTGCAAAACGGATTTGAAGTCATTTATCCGTTTTTGACCCTTGAACCAAAAAACGAAAAATATTTTTTTTTTGAAAAAACGAATAAAGGCGCGTTTTCTCGCTTTTGCTTATTCCATTTCAAATTGAAAAACAAACTATCAAAAAGTACACGGACCCTATGGGATGTTGCGCAGATGCGCGGTCAACACAAAATGAATGAATCACTCTCTGAGACAACTCGGTAGTCCCGAGTCATATTAACCCTCTGGGCTTCTTCATTAATGTGTTAGGCTTCACTTGGCTTCCTTTTGTGCAAAAACGTACGAAGCCTAAAATTTTTTATTTTTTAAAGATTTTTATGATACTTTGCATTAATTATATACATTTTTTTTTTTTTTTTTTTTTTTTTTTCAATAAATGCAACATTTCACATCAAAATAGAGTGCAGGCCTAAAAAAAAAAAAAATTCAAGTGAGAAGAGCGCCATCTAGTGGCTTTAAAAATATATAAATGTGTGTAATGTCCTGTAACTGCCTATAGGCTTCCTATAGCTTTTTTATTTATTTTATTTTATTTTATTTTTTTGATTCCCATTCGGATTCAAATTACTAAGCAACCACTGAATGGAACAACACAAAACACTTAGGATCTCAGCTTTTTAATGCATCTAATCACATTTATTAACTCCTAACGAGTGATGAGTAATCCCTCTAAAACTGAGTGTACCACATAGACTGTAAAAAAATAGGTGTACCGCCAGCAGGCGCCACCTAGCTGCGAAAATATTCATTACCATATTTTTTAATTTTTGTGCCTTGATTAACACAAAGTTGATGTCATTTGAAAGCTTAGAGTCTGAACTTTACAGTGAAAAAAATAATTTTCCTCCTACCTTATTTCCTTCCTGAGTTATTCCATGACAAATAAGAAAGATATGCAAAATCATAATAAAAATTATATATATATTTTGTCTTTTATCAGCAGTTTCTCGGCAGGACAATGTCCAAATGTAATCTAATTTATATTTTCAAAAAATGTAAAAAAGAGTTCTTTCAAACGATACCTGCCTTTTGACTCTCCTTGCTACAGTTTTGGAGTTATGATTATATAGTTTTTATATAGTTTGGAGCAAAATTTGTTGTGTGTGTGTGGGGGGGGGGGGTCATATTTGCACTCTTGATGTTTTAGAGTGTCACCCCTTCATTGCTGTGCACTTTTTTTCTGCACAGTGGCTGATTTGTAGTTTGTACCACCAAAAATTTCTCTGAGTTTTCCTATTTTTTCGTATTTCCCATTCATTTCCTATGGTCGTGCATTTTTGCACGAAGGAAGCTAAGTGTGACTTTTTTTTTTTACAACCCTTTAACATATCTGAATCATCTCCTTGATTTTTTTTGTGTGTTCACATAGGTAGTATAACAAAAGTCACCAAGTTTCATCCCCCTCCGATGAAGCAAAAAAATTAAACAATTCAAAACTTAAACGTTTTCGTGCATTTTTGCACGAAGAAGCTCAGAGGGTTAAAGATTTGTTCAAAATGAGCACGACACATCACTAGACTACACATCAAGGTTACATACAATGCATACATCACTACAATACATATAAAAGTAAAAATAGACTAAATAAAATAAAAATAGAAATGAAGGGTATGGTTTATAGGAAAACACTAAAATCAAGTTCTTCGTTCAGGCCTGGGTATCTAGCAGCTTGCAGTTTGTCAATCCAGAAACTTTCTCTCTGGTTTAGTTGTTTTTGTCTGTCCCCTTTCCTTAGTGACAGTGGTATATGGTCAATCCCACAGGCCTGTACGGTAGATGGGTCACTCACTATTATGGTGTTCCCTATAGTGCCTCTCCATAGGATCGTTATCGTACTGGATATTGCCCGTACTAGAGAAAAGGATATATCCCCGGGGGCCTTAGGATCAATAAATTCCCAGCCTATGGAGGAGATGACAAAAAGGACTTCAGAGACAGGTGGTTAGCCATTCTCAACAAGTGCTCGTCTGATTTGATGTTACTTCTTATAGAAGAGTCGAATAAAGACAGAGTAGAAATGAGGAAAGAAATCACTGAGGTGAAAAATATTATAGCACAACATTCAGATAACACCTCTATATAAGAATTTGAAGACAAACTTAAGGATATTTAAATCCCATACATGTCATGTTCTTGCTATGTGGGTTTTGTTCATATAAACATCAGAGAGAACACTGTGACTGTTGATCGTCTTTAATACCGCAACTAGAACACATACACCAGACCGGATGCCACAACTTCTACACATCCACAACATAACACTGCCCTCTAGCGGGACATTGATGTAACTAGCATCAATACTCACAGACTTGAGTTACTTTAATTACCTATATGCCGCTGCATATACTACATCCCCCCTTTTAGGACATTTAAGAGGAAATGCAAAACAAAACAATACTTACTCACCACATATAATAAACAAGTTTTACCACTCGCTTAATATACAGCTTGAGACAACTGAAATAATAAACATCACCTGGATATATGTTTGTTATATCTTTAACCAAAACACTCAGAACACAAGCATAACTTTCTTTTCTTCTTAGTGCATTTCAAAATCACAGAATCTAATTGGCCTTTTTACAAGCCTCCCACTCCTAGTACGATTTCCTTGCTCAGTGTTCTCAACTACTGTAGTTTGATCTTGCACATTTTCTTTCTGCATAGTCCCTTCTGTGTCATTTCCTTCAACTTCCTCCGCAACACCTGTTAGATCTTGGTCTTTGCTTGTTCGCAAGTGTCTCCTGTTCCTTCTGTATGTCTGACCTGAATCTGTCACAATGTTGTAGGAACGAGGCTCCGGCCTTTGTTCTGTCACTACCGCCGGCTTCCATCCCTGTGATCACAGACAGAGGTTTGGCATGTTGGTTGTAGTAATGTGCTTGCCTCTGCTGTTGCTGAACCATCTTTTTTTGTACATCTTTAGGGTGCTTAGGTTTCAGAGCCACACTGGCTATTGGAAGAGTGCTCCGTAAAACCCGGCCCATGAGCAATTCAGCTGATGAGTATCCAAGACCCGTCACCGGAGTGTTTCTCAGTGATAAAAGTGCGAGATGTGGATCCATCTGAGCTTGCTCAGCTTTCTTTAGCATAAGCTTAATTGTTTTTATGGACCGCTCTGCCATCCCATTAGACTGTGGGTAACCTGGGCTTGAATATTTCCAGTTTATTCCCCAGTCTTTTGCAAACTGACGCACCTCTGCACTAGCAAATGGCACATGATCGCTTATGATCTCCTTGGGTATGCCATGCCTAGCGAATATAGCTTTCAGTTTTCGATTTCCTGTGTACGCAGCTTTGTCAGGAATCTGTTGAACTTCTGGATATTTTGAAAAGTAATCAACAGTAAGGAGAAATGACCGACCTTTGAGCTCGAATATATCCACACCCAGCTTGTACCATGGAAGCTCTGGCATCTCATGGGGCTTCAATGGTTCTTTTTGGTTCTTTGGCATTAGCTGCTGGCAAACTGTACATCTTTCAACCATGCTCTGGATCTCTGTAGACATGCCTGGCCAGTACAGGCATCTCCTTGCATGTTCATTGGTGCGTTGTATTCCTTGATGAGCTGCATGCAGTCTCTCCAGTATTACTGGCCTCATTCCCCTTGGGATGATGAATTTGTCATTTGTCATTATCAATCCGTCACAGATTCTTATTGTGTCTTTGATGGGCCAGTAACTTCTCAGATCTCTGTCAAGCTGTTTCTTGTGAACAGGCCATCCTTGCTGATGCACTTCTCTTAGCTTTGAAGATACTTCATCTGCTTTTGTCTCTGACTTGAGTCTCTCAAGCAATTCGGTGCCCATGGCCTCAGTGGCTTCCATTGCATACACTACTCTTTCTTCACAATCCATGTTTTCGTCATGCAGTTTGCCTTCAGACAGAAATGCCCTAGACAGAGCGTCGGCTATCAGCATGTCTTTTCCTGGGATGTAGTTCACCTGTAGGTTGTAACGCTGCAGCTGCAGAAGCATTCTTTGCAGACGGGCTGGAGCCTGACTCAAAGGCTTTGTGAAAATTGCCTCCAGCGGCTTGTGATCAGAATGTACAATCACAGATGCTCCAAAAACATACTGATGGAATTTACGTGCAGCAAAAACCACCGCCAACAACTCCTTCTCGATCTGCGCATAATTGTGCTCAGCATCTGTCAGTGCTCTAGACGCATATGCGACTGGACGTTCTTGTTGTAATAAACATGCACCGAGGCCGTCTTTTGAAGCATCAGCCTGAAGCACTATTTGCTGATTTGGGTCAAAGAACCTTAGCACAGGAGCCTCAGTAAGAGCCTTTTTTAAGCTGTCCAACGCTGCATCATGCTCAGACATCCATAGCCACTCTGAGTCTTTTCTTAGCAACTGTCTCAATGGGGCAGTCAGAACTGCTTAATTTCTTATGTACTGTGACAAGTATTTTGTCATGCCCAGCACTCTCTGGAGGCCTTTTTTGTCTTCTGGAGCGGGCATATTGACAATTGCCTTTACCTTTTCACTGTCCGGTTGAACTTATTACATGACCCATGTATTTCACTTTTGTGACTTTGTACTGTATTTTGTCTGCGTTGAACTTGATGTTCAATTCTTTGGCTCTGTCCATCACTTTTTTCAGAATTTCTGTGTGCTCTTTCTCATCAGCTGCTGCGATTATCATATCATCAGCAATCACATGCACACCAGTTATGTCACCAAAGGCTTCACTGTTCTTTTGCTGGAACACCTCACTGGAGGATTTGAGGCCAAATGAAAGACGTTTGAACCTGAAGCGTCCCCAAGGTGTGTTAAAAGTGCACAGCAATGATGAAGCTTTGTCTAGCTTGATCTGCCAGTAACCATCTTTTTCATCCAAAATTGTGAATACCTTGTTACCAGCCAGTTTGCTCTGTACATCCTCAGGTGTTGGTATGGAATAGTGCTGGCGTCTAACTGCCCTGTTTAGTTCACGAGGATCAAGACATAGTCTAAGCGAGCCGTTTTTCTTTTCAGTTACAACCAGACTGTTGACCCATTTTGTTGGCTCTATAACAGGCGCAATGACATCCGTCAGCACTAACTGATCCAGGGTTTCTTTTAGTCTGTCCATTATGGCCAGGGGAATCTTTCTACATCCATGAACCACTGGAGGAACCTCTGGATCAAGGTATATGTGATGCTCACCTGGGAATTCTCCTAGCCCTTGGAACACTTCTGGATATTGCTTCACCAGCTGATCTTTTGAAGAAGGCACGGTTGCACTCACAGGCTCTACACGCTTAACCAGATTCAAATGTTCACAGGCGGCTCTGCCAAGTATTGGTGGAGTTGACTGCTCCGTGACAAAAAACAACAGCCTTGATTCATTTTGTCCCTTGTGGCATTTCAAGAATACATAACCAGCTGGTCTGATCCTTGCGCCGCCATACACCACTAACATGGTCTCTGTGGGCTTGAGCGTGACGTCACCAGGTAGCTTTCTGATTTGTTCAAGTGACAGGACATTTGCATCAGCACCATTGTCTAGTTTGATTTCAATAGGGATCCCTCTGACAGTCATGGTTGTGTACCACGATTCTTCATTTTTACTTATTGCATTTATCTGTGTGCATTGCAGGGTCCCCATAAACAAACTATCAACAGCTTGGAGTGTCTGCACAGACTTCATCTTGCACATTTTTGCATAATGGTTGGCTTTGCTCTGCATTTAGCCCCATATGCTGGACACGATCTTGGTGGGTGTGTCTGTCCACATCTGGTACATGATCTTGATGTGCTATTGACTTTCTCTTTTTTGTTGTGTAACGGTGAGACTTTAAAAGTCTTATTTTTGTGTTTTGCTCCTTTGCTCATGTCAAATGCATGCACTTCACTTTCTTTTTTCGCTGATGCCATTATGTTTATTCTTTCCTTGGCAATCTCAGATGCTCTGCATATGTCTATGGCCTTTTGTAGAGTCAGATTTGGTTCTCTCAGCAGTTTTTCTGTCACACTTTTGTCTGTCACACCAGGGACGTCACTAGGTTTGGAAGACTGGGGGGGCTTAGCCCCCAGGGTATTTGTAACTTGTGTTTATAGACAATCTTACAGTGAATTTGAGTAAAAAACAACTATGTATATGTTTAGCTGTATTTGTCTCTTCAACCCCGTTACCATCTTCAACCCTGTTACCCTAGTCTCAACCCCATCACACCTACATTTTTATTAATTATTTAAGTTTATGAATAAGTAATTTAATGTTTGTTGAACTTAGTCAGAAATGTTCAGAGCAATCATAAGAATACTGATTTTAGTTCAAATTCTGAAGTTAAGCCACATCTTTGATAAAAAATGATAGGGTTGCTGTCACAAAAAGTGCCCATTTCAGGCTTTAGTATAGTATAAGTGTAAAATTATATGTAAATTTTATGGTGCATGGTACAATTTCTGGTAAGCTATGCTTTTTTATTATTTCAATTCAATTCAGTTATTGTAATTTGATTTAATATTGACTCATTTGGATAAATATTAGGTACTCAAGAGGTTAATTTTTCTCAAGAAAAAAAAACAACTCACCTAATGCTGTAAACATACAGACAGCCCTATTGGCTGGCAGTATTATTTAAGGTTAAAAATAACTCAAATTAAATATAGGCCTAATGCGTTTTTTTTTTTATAATAACAACTTTATTTAATGATATAAGTAAAAATATAATAAATATGTAATATAGAACACATATTTAGCTAAATACTCTTTATAGCTTTTTTTTTCTTTCTTGCCAACTACGTGCTACAGCCTATGTTCATTAAATGGCTTTCCTGAGGTAAATGTGACATAATTGTTCTCCAGCTATGTTATTGACCTCTTCACGCTGATAAAAAACACTGATTGATCAATATTATGTATGAGGAATATACATTTCGGTAAGTTGTAGCCTACTACTGTATCTTTCAACAGTGTTCGTGTTTATTTACTATTAGCTAGAGATGATCTGTTCACGTGCGCTAGGGCTCTGTCACATAACATTTACAAACGCCAAATCGTTATTTATTGTTTGAATTTCGTAATAAAATTGACAGAATCTGAGAGTTGAGATTCTTTGATATCATAAAGTAACCTCTGTCTAGTCTGTCGGTATCCGTGTCCTCTTTGCTTCGCGATTTTTCTGTGCGTGAGAAAATGGATGTGTGGCGCGAGAGCGTGTGAAAAGTGTCAATTGCGTGTCTCACGGTGAATGCGTGAGAGTTGGCAGCTCTGGGCTACTTCTGTCCAACTTCCGACTTTTCGGCTATTTTTTGTAGCTTGATACAGATGGTGCCCAACCAGAATGAGACTTTTACCGCCGCCGTTCCCGCGGCGGCAAAATTGGGATGTGTATTTGCTGCCTTTTACCGCTGAGTGGCGCTGTAATCACAGACTTTGAAAAGTGTCAGTTTATTCTCTTTATGACGTAATCTGCCGCGGCAGTATTCTGAGCTGAGGTCACAGATAAATTCAAGATAAATATTGTGGTTAAACGAATTCAAATTCATTAAATTCAAAGTAGACACACCTTAACATTGTGTGCCCAGTTTTTCTATCATTTAGAAAGGCTATGTCAATAGGTTACTTGTCATTTACTTCGTGTTATTTTAATGTGTTTGTAGATTTATTAACTGAAACATAACAGTGAAATAAATTAAAATAATTTACCGTAAAATTAAAACATTTTCAGGACTTGCAGTTACTAACCGATGTTAGTCGGTTTAAGCATTCTTTGTTATATTCAGAATTAAATAGGCTTACATGTTGTTATGATTATCAATTGAATTCTTTAATAAATAATCAACCACAATGCCTATTACTGCCGCAGCAAAAATAAACCAGTAGAATTTCAAAGTCGTTCGCGAAATGACTATACCGGGTGGCGCAAGTGACAGGGCAAAACAGCAGCAACTGCAGCATTTTAAAAGGTAAGTTTCCTATATGTTTATTTAAAAAAAAATAATTAAAAAAAACATGACGCAAGATCTTGTAAAAAAAACAAAAAAAAAACGTTTTTCATGAACAAAAATGAGACTGATTGAATATGTAAAAATATAAACAAACAAAGCAGAGAATAAAACAAACTTTTAGGGAAAAAATATAGGCCTATTATGCTACAACAGAATTGGTTAACATTAACGAAAGCAAAATATGTAAAAATACATTTCAAACAAACTAAAACAAAACAAATTCGTGGCCGAGTGGTAGGCTATAACTTACGTTTCAATAATTCAGATGACACGGGTTCAAATCCCGAACAAACATGGGCTACTTTTTTATTATTAATGCAGAGAGATTTGGTAGTTCTAAAATATTGCTACACCATATTGTTTTTTTCTCCTATAGCCTATATTAAATATTTTATATTTATCAAATAAAATTACCATTCATTTCCATTTTACATTAGGGACAATTTTTATCCAACAGAATGGCTGAATTAACATCTGCATAATAATAATAATAATAATAATAAATAAATAAATAAATAAACAGCACAAGGTCTTGTAAAAACACTTTTTTTTATAATTTTTTCGACACATAATTTCGAGACAGTAAATTGCCAATGTTAAAAAACGCGAAAAAGACGATAGCTCTGTGGTCAATGCATTAACAATAGCCTCTCGGAGCTTCAAACGATCTGAGATTGAATCTCAGTGTAGCCGACAGTGTTTATGTTTTTCCATTCTTGATGCTTAAATATGCATCTGTTTATTAAAGTCAATCATCTTGTTTAATTATCAATTTACAACATAAATTTGCCGCTGCAAAGACGACACATCTGATGAAGGAAGACTGTCAGCCGATTGCACCAGAAAATTAAGATGATGAAGCTCTCTTTAATCTGCTAAAATTTTTTTTTTTTTTTGTGTGTGTGTGTGTGAATCATTCACGAGATTGAGATGACTGACAGTGATACCCGGCCATAGCAACGGAAGACATTTTTCAAAACAGATCGAACAAATCAGAAAAATACTTTCAATACAGTATTGCTTTCAATTAAAAAATAAACAATGAAAATGTAAAAGTAAAAGAAAAAGAAAAAGAAAATTAATTAAGTTTGAAAACCCATCGCACATTTCAAGGTATGAATAAAGTGTCGGAACAGTTTATTTATTTAAACAGGGTTGCATCGATAGAGTTTATTCCCTTTGTGATGCAAAATAAGAAACACAATCTTATTCTTGCAACATTTTAAATTTCTATTGTCAAAGAAATTGCAGCTAAATTAAAAAATTAAAACGGTACAAAACGAAAAAAGTTCAAAGCAACATAAATTAAGAACAGGCGTTTTTCTTTGTCTCTCTCTCTCGCGCTGGATATTTTTTTAGTAAGTTTGGTCTCCCTCACTGCGCGCGGCGGGTCTTTCTCGAAATTAAGCATTTCAGCGTAAAAAAAACACCATACAGCTGATAATACTGTATATGTCGCTGTGTGTCATCCACACAAATCACGAAAGAAAAAACTGTAACAAATAGCTTTTGTTCCTTCAAAGATACAACATGCCTTGCTGAATTCACCTTACAATAAAACGAGGTGGGTCGCGAATTAAAGAGCTCTGTATCTGCTAAATTGAAATTGTGTGTGGAAAACCTTTAAATACAATCAATAAAACTACAATATATAATTTAATAAGATATAAGGCCTACTGTACATAGACTATGGACTTTTGGAGATTTTGAGATTAATCCTTAAAAGAACTTTGCCTTTGCCTGCTCATCAGGCTGGCTCCGACACTCTCCATATGAAAGACGGAACATTAACACCT
Organism: Abramis brama; assembly: GCF_963993115.1. Taxonomy (NCBI): domain Eukaryota; kingdom Metazoa; phylum Chordata; class Actinopteri; order Cypriniformes; family Leuciscidae; genus Abramis; species Abramis brama. The sequence goes on along the minus strand of NC_139986.1, from coordinate 27,645,483 downwards.
CTGTCCTGCACCCCCACGATAAAGCAACTATTGCCTTCTCCAAACCCCCCACAGGCTAGCTGAGTTTGCAAAACAAAACAAAGAGTTTGCCACTCGTCGTGGTGTGCCAAAACACTTCATTATAAACTTAAATATTTCATTCAAAACAATCTCAAAACGCTTTGTGACATTTTGAAAAGCCGCAGATGCATTACTGCCACTGGAACCATGAACGCAAATACTGGTTCTGATTTTATTGTTTGTCGTTTAAACGTCATACATATATTTTAACAGAACTGCTTTTGAAATTACGATTGGAATTTGTATAGGCTACAGAAGTAAAGTCATTGTATAATATTTGTTCCTTAGTGTAAAATGGAAATGCATGGTGATTTTATTTTGTAAATAGGCTATAAGCAAAAAACTATGTTTTAGAACTAGACAAATCTCTCTGCATCAACAATAGACTATAAAATGCATTAATAGGCTAATATAAAAATATCAGTAGTCTAAGTTAGTTCGGGATTCGAACCCGTGTCATCTAAATGATCGTAACGTAAGTTCAACCACTCGGCCACGATTCACTCGTTGCGACATGGCCTAACGTTCCAGTGTGTGTTCGCTCACAAGAGCGAGAAGCGCTCTTCATTCAAATGAACGCGCCGCCGCGTTTGTCGAACACTATCAACATGCCAGAATAAAACCTGGCTTTAGAACAATGCATAGCGTGAGACATAAGGTGTCTCAACTGTACACAGTCTACCCTATACAGTGTGAATTCGTTACAAGGTTTCATTTAATTAAATTAATGTGCAGCAATTTGTACAAATAGAGTCTATAGGCCTACTATACTGTTGTAGCCATTAAATAATCTCATTAAGTATCATATTTGTTAAAATATTATAATGTTATTTTTTTCCATCTATGTTGAATATGAAAAGTGAACAGCACGAGTAAGATAGGATGCATTATATGGAAAGATGGATATGGAGTGGGTCAGACATGATTTTGACCACTTCATTAAGTTTTGTTTAGTAGAAAACCTTTCTTTAAAGTGAATTTCGTTTTCTATAAATTGTATCTTAATTTTAATCAATTTTTCATCAACCAATTGCCTGTATTTAATAAGTAAGAGAAGCAAATATAACAGACACTAATCATGGAGGCGCCCGCGCGGTCACTTGCATTGCATGTCAGCTGGAGCGCATCTCATCCTCCTAACTTAACGAAACTCAGCGTATGCCTCACACAGACATGAGAAATACATCAAATACACAAAGCTTGAAATGTCTTCAAACGAAATAATTCAAAACGAAAAGAAAAAGGCTACTCTCTGATTATGTCTTTATGTGCATTTCTCTCTAGGTGCGTTCACTACAAATATGGCGATCGTCAACTTCATCTTTGCAGTCGACACTGTCAGAAAACACTAGTTTATTGATAAAAATCAATGCACGCATCACCGGATTTACAAATACGCATCTTGCTTGTTGCACGCACACATATTATGTCGAAAAAACGAAATATTATGTTGAAATAACATTATTATTAATAATACATCTTTTAGAATATTTGATTAAATGCTGATGGTTGCGCTTGTTCAATTTAATAAAATTAAAACTTTAATTGTGATAATTAAAATAATTGAAAATTAAATATTTAGTGGCCAAGTTTTGCTAATTTATTATATAGGCTATTATATGCCTATTGCCTATATTAAGTAGGTCATATTAAGACAAGGCATATATTAAGTTATTTTAGCTGTTATGAGAAAAATAAATCTAACGAAATCTAAAATCTAAATCTAAAAAAAAAAATCTAACGCCAATTCAACATGCCAGAATAAAACCTGATTTTTGAACAATGTGTAACGCCACTCGGCCTGGTGTGCCAAAACACTACATTTTAAACTTCAATGTTTAATTCAAAACAATCTCAAAACGCGTTGTGACATTTTTTTTTAAAGCAGTAGCCTAGCCTATATACATTAAGGGCATTGAAACCAGGATCTTAACTAAAACGCGTTCCGCGTATTATGCCACACTACTCCATGTATTTTTTTTTTTTAAGGACTGCTTTTGAAATCACTATAAATTACTATCCGATTGTATCGCTCACGAGAGCTCTTCATTTATCTAATTCCTCAATAGAATAGTAAAAAATATTCTGCGTCATTGCTCCTAATATCGTCTCTATTTTTAACTTTTGATTCTATTTTTTCAGTTTTAAAATTGATTCTATCTTTGGTTCTATTCTGTTGTAGCCTTATAGGCCTTTTTATATATATGAAAAATATGCCTATTAGGCTTAGGGTTTTATATTCAACCCACTTACATTTTAAAATACGGCAATTGCTGCTGATTTGCACAATGTCCATTTGCGCCACCTGGCGGTCATTTCGGGAACGACTTTGAAATGCGGCTGGTTAATTTTCGCCGCGGTGATTTCGCCGCGGCGGCTGGCGCGGCGGTAATAGGCATTCTGGTTGGGCACCATCTGTATATATACAGGGGCGTAGCAGCCATTATAAAAGTGGGGGGGGGACAAAAGCTGTGACCCAAAGGTGATTTTCATAACAGTGTTTTTCCTGGCTCAAAATGAGGTAAAAATAAAATCCTAATAATGTATTTTAATAATAAGATAATTAAATTTGTATTTTTTGTAGATCATCATATACACTAATGTGTTTCCCACATTATTTTTGTGGGTGGAGCTTAGTACCTCTAGGGGGGTTCGGGGGCATGCCCCCCCGGAAGAAAATTTTGTACATTTTAAAGATAAATTCATTAATCTGGTGCACTTTGAGTCACCTGAATCCACTGTTAAAAATAAATAATCCACCTGCAAACCGCCCGATGATATTCTCTGATTTAGATATCTGCATCTGATCATCACATTACAATTATTCAAATTCTCAGTTTTAAGCATGCTAATATGGTAACATATCACACTGAAGTAGGCTGATTTAAAATGAACATTTATTTAAAATAAAAGTTCTTCTTTTGGCAAAATTACATTTCCTTAATAGCCTAAACAGAGGCTTTACTCCCTTCAAACTTAAATTGTCAATGTTTCATTACATCACTGTTTGAAAACACTATTTTTTTTATACCTTTATAAAGGGCATTTTCCCCCCTAATTGTATTAGCCTAAATGCATGCTCCATCTTTCATTTAAAATTCTTAAATTTGATCAATATATTCAATTAGAATAATAAGACACTAGGCTGTTACCAATCAAATTAAATAATTTACATTGAAAAATTATAACGTATTAAATGAGATTATTTTAAATATTTTTGAATATACAAATAAGGAATGTTGAAAAGAATGATACTTTATGAAACTAAACCGCCAGTAGGAGGTCTCAAACGATTCATTCAAATGATTCGTTCAAACGGCTGATTTATTCAGAATGAGGCAGTTTATGAATGGGTAATTGAATCTTTGACTCAACCGATTCCTTCAAAACGCTGAATCATTCAGTAATGCAACAAGTGTTGCTGTGAGATGCGCAATGGTTCTGCTGTGATCTTTGTTTGGAACTATTTTCGCTGCTGAAACAGAACAAAAACAGTCATTGCGTCTAAAATGTAAGTGACTTAATTTTAACTATTTGTTTATTGAACTGTTATGAAACCAGTCACGGTTTCAATGTTGATGGCATTCAGGAAAACAGCTGGTAGTGTGTAGCCTAGGCTATATATTGTTTCTTAACTAAAATATGTTATAACTGCGCGAGCCTCAACAGCGCACATTAGGCCTATATTATTATCAACTATGGACTATCAATCGCCACTTACATCAAATTAAATAAAACAGAATCATCCTCACGTTTTCGGTGATTCCCTGGTTATTCTAGCTAGACGTGACTTGTGATCATGGCTGATTTTGAGGAATTGTCAGAGGAATTTTACTGTGTATCAAACCAAGATCCAGAACCATATAGTTTTGAGCCAGAATACACAGACGAGGAGTTACAAACTTTGGAAGCTGTAAGACAAGATGCCGAACAGATTGATGTCGAAGGGAGAATCAGAACGAACATGACCTAATGGTCAGCTGTCCACCAAGTAAGTGATTTTGTTATAATGATCATTCATAGTTAACACTTACCGCAGCAACAGGTGATCCAATTTGTCCTGTCTTTATTATCGATGGGATGGCTGTATCCTTTAGCACGCGTTTCATGGTCCGTGTGGCAACTTGCATTTTTACAAAATAGTCGTCTATAGTAAAATGTTCAGAGCAAACGAAATACTTCGTGATGCTGTTTACAGGTGTGTTTAGTAGCCATCGATTCATCAGGTCAGCGTTTTTGGTTGGAATTCTATGAAACATCATAGTATTACCTGGTCTCCCCTGTTTATTGTCGCAGCTCTTTACAATACAGCGAACACCAGTGGCGTAGGTTTGATTTTGAAATTGGTGGGGACGGGGACATCAATATAAATATATTTTAAGTTTTGATCGAAATTATTGCTAAGGATATATCAGTGTCACTGGATATTGGTAGGGACACGTCCCTAGCGTCCCTACTAAATTCTACGCCCCTGGCGAACACCCATGATTGTAAACTATAAATTTACTATCTAGTAATTGCTGACTCTATTACTCCAACTCTGAGCGAACTCTCTGCTCCTCACCACAGTGCGTCTCGTGTGCTGCGCTAATCACTCCGCCCAAGTAACGTTAGCTGTGCTCCTACGCCTAGTGAGAATATAGTTCCCAGTATAAATACGATTAAAAGTGGTCTCTGTCTCATATAGCCTTGTTATTTGTACACGCTGTGACTATACAGATCACAACATGTAAATAGGAAAATGTTTGCATTATTGTGTCACTTATTGGGATTAGTATGCTACCATTATCCATTTACATCCAGTCTTTGTGCTAAGCTAGGCTAGCGGTGGGTGCGTCAAATAGCACTTACAGAACGCACAGAAATGAAAAAGGTATGTATGGACTTATCTAACTCTGGGGGATACTGTGAATAAGCTAAAGTCCCAAAAAGTCAGAGTGTTCCTTTAATCAGGGCATTTGTCCGGTTGGGCAAGTAGTAGGCCTACAATTCTCTCTCACTTTTCCCTTAAAAAAACACACGTGTTTCGGACACACTCTATGGTCCATAGGGGTTCTGTTGTCATACACCATAGACGGTCTTACTCTGCGTTACAGTTGATTAAATCAACAAGGAAATAACTTTACGTGTGATTCATGTCATCACGACATATACTTACAGTGCGTGTTTGAAAAAAGGATGTAATCGTCCTCTGCTTTTTTCTGGGGTTCATTTTACCCCAGACGGCCAAACAGCAAAGTAACTAAACACAACGAACGAAAATTCGCAAGAGCAAAAAGAGATTTGAAGCTCATGGCAGACACGCCCAAGAGATGATTCGCGCTGTGATTGGCTGAATGTTAGTTCACTCAAGTCTAAGTAACAAATCAGAGAACACGGGCAGAAATATTGGCGCTGGGTCAAAAAAAAAAATGCGAGGGACAGAATCACCTGTTTCTAAAAGTGAGGGGGACGTGTCCCCCGTCCCCCCCGGTTGCTACGCCCCTGGATATATATAATTTGTTGCGTCTAAATATGAATGAGGATACGGTTACTGATAAATCGAATTGTTATTGTTCTTATTATCATTTAGGGGGGCTTAGGAACATTTTGGGGTAGCTTCAGCCCCCCTAAAATAGGCCTAACGACGTCCCTGTGTCACACTAAAGACAATTTTGTCTCTTATCATATCGTCCTCTGATGCACCAAATTCACAATTTTTGCTTTTTTGTCTAAGTTCTGTAGCAAACTTATCAATCTGCATCGGCTCTTGCATGATGCATGTCCAGAACTGATGTCTCTCAAACACCACATTCTTTTTAGGTGTGCAGTAGTTTCTGAAAGCTTCCAAAATTGTATCTACAGTCACTTCTTCTGGTGCTTCTTTTGCTATTTCAAAAGTGTTATAAATCTCTAGTGCCTCCTCACCTAATGAGTGTAGTAGAACTGCCACTTGAACTGTCACACTCTTTTTAGAGAGCTCAGCTGCCGTCATGTACAACACAAACCTCTGCTCCCATTTGCGCCAGTTTTCGCTCACGTTGCCAGTCAATGTCATCGCTGAGGGTGGCTTGAAGTGCTCCATTTTTGTCTGATGTGCACGTCACTTTTGCCTGAAGTCGTGTCTCAACTTTATATATTTTCGCCCTTGCCGATGTCTTGACTATAACGTTGACGACAGCCCGCACTTCTGACACCATGTCATGTTCTTGCTATGTGGGTTTTGTTCATATAAACATCAGAGAGAACACTGTGACTGTTGATCGTCTTTAATACCGCAACTAGAACACATACACCAGACTGGATGCCACAACTTCTACACATCCACAACATAACACTGCCCTCTAGCGGGAAATTGTTGTAACTAGCATCAATACTCACAGACTTGAGTTACTTTAATTACCTATATGCCGCTGCATATACTACAATACATACTGGGAACTATATTCTCAGAAGGCGAAGTAGCAGTGCTTCGCCTTCTGAGAATAGAGTTCTCAGTTTGTATACGGTTAGAAGATGGCTGTGTCTCATGTTACCATATTATTTGTACACGATGTGTCTATACAAATCACAACATGTAAATAGGAAAATGTTGGAGTTATTTTGTCACTTACTGGGAGCAGTATGCTAGCTGGAGCCGTTTTTGTGCTAAGTTGTGCGTCAGACAGAGTTACTGCACGCACGGAGATGAAAAGGGTATGTATTGAATTGTATCGAACTCTGGGGGATATGGTGAATAAGCTAAAGTCCCAAAAGTCGTCGTGTTCCTTTAATAGTACAATAATAAGCACTAAAAATAATGTCCATAAACAGCCCCATAGTGACTGTACATTATTTTCCAATAAATATTCATGTTCTGGCTATTTGTTATTTATTGTAGTATTATCAGTCTCATGTTGCTCTCAATTTGAATTTATTCCTTGAAAAAAATAATTGCAGTAATCAAATAGTATTTTGCATTTGTTAATTTAGCAGATGAATTTATCCAAAACAACTTATAAATGATAAAAATACAAGCAATTGTGATGATAGATATGGACACAGTTTCAGGATCATATTTTGGATTTTCTGAGTGTACTACTTGACTAACATACTTTACTCTTAAAGGGACAGCTCACCTAAAGAAAATAATATTTCTGTATATTCTCAATAAACACATGAAGCATGAAGCAATAAACACAGGGGCCAAAAAATTTCATAGTGAATTAACAGCTCAGTCCAGATTTATAGTAAAGCAGAATTTAGAAGTGTATATCATGTTTTTCACCTGTTGAATGACATTTTCTCATTAATATAGCTTAATATCACATGAAAGACATTTTTAGGATCCTATTTTCAGATTTTCAGTGTCAGCATCATTTGAGATGAGGCATTATTTCAGATTATTAAAATATATTAAAATCTAGCATCCCATCATGTATCCCAGAGCTTTTTGTTTTCTTCTCCTGCTCTCTTCTTGATGTTTTCCAGTATTTCAGCTTTTTCAGGGTCATTTATTTCCTTCAGCTTCTCAGTCAGAACATCAATGTGCAGAAGTATGAGCAGATAATCAGTGTTGAGTGCGATTTTCTCCAGAGTTTCCACACAGTGAAAAGCTTCATTTATCAGCTTTGTTTTCTCTTTCTCTAATTTTTGCAGTTCATCTTCCAGTTTCTTGGCCACAGACACACCATGCCCAATCTTCCCATCATATTCCTTCTTTAACTCTTCATATGTCCTCTTCTCCTTTCTTGTCTTTGTTACATATATTTTTGCTTCTTTGACGTGTTTGCTGTAGTGGCATTTCTTTGTGCACACTGTACAGTGATTATTTCTCATCGAACTGCACCATGAGAGATCTCTGACCCACCAGCATCCTGGATAATGACAGTTCTCCTCACAGACGCTGCAGCATGTGGCCTTACTGGCTACAGAACAATCAATATCAACCTTCTCTTTGTAGGGCACTTCAACTTCATACTCAAAGTCATTATTTTCTTCTACATCTTTCTTGTTCTGCTCCAGAGCAGCTTGAGTTTGTTTCAGCTCCTTTTGCTTTAGTTCTGTCAGTTCAACACGTGACTGTAGATTAGAGATATTTGCCTCCAACTGCTTCCGTTGTTGTAACACATCTCGAGTCATCGTCAAGGATTTTGGTTTTACACTCTCAAGAAACTTGAACCATCCTGCCATTCCTTTAAAACTGCGATTCCGCGAGACATCGGGTGCGATCTAACATGGCGGCGCCCTGAACGCAACTAAAACAAAAATAAACCGATCTGCTCCTCAGTTATCTACTATTACAACTTCCATCATCTTAAACACCAGAAATGGATCAAGAGACAACGTGGAAACCTTGGAAAACTTTATAGCTTACTACTTCAACAATTTGACCACCATGCCACAACCAAGAAACAGCCGCGGCGGGAATACTCAGCAGAGTCCGAGGATGGAACTACTACAACAATAGAGGTGGGTCTTCTAGAATCCATAAACAATAAACTGGCAATTCTTGAACTACTCCATCAAGACATCAAGGATCTTAAAACCAGCCTCGAATTCAGTCAATCCCAGATTGAGTCGTTGCAAAAAGCCAACAACGAAATTAGGGCTGTCAAACGATTAATCGCGATTAATCGCATCCAAAATAAAAGTTTGTGTTTACATAATTTATGTCTGTGTACGGAGTATAATTATTTTCTATATATAAATACACACACATGCATATATATATTTAAGAAAATGTGTTATTTATATATAAAATATTTATATATAATATAAATATATATACACAGTATATACATGCAAATATTTCTTAAATATATACATGCATGTGTGTGTATTTATATATAGAAAATAATTATACACCGTACACACACATGTATTATGTAAAAACAAACTTTTATTTTGGATGCGATTAATCGCGATTAATCGTTTGACAGCCCTAAACGAAATGCATACAAAATATCAGAAATCACAACAACAATAAAATGTCTCTCAAACGAAAATAAACTATTGAAAGAATCTTTATTAGACATCCAGTGCTGCAATATGCGAGACAACCTGATCTTTTCGGCCAAGAATAAGTCTCTTTGTAGTCAAGAGTTTAACTTTTTTTTAGTTTTTTCAATGATTGGGCTAAAATTCAATGGACTTCTTATATTGTGGTCTTTAGTTATTATTGTTCCTAACCTGATCCTTCACAGGGATGTCACATACTGTATAGTTGAAACATCACATTCTTTAACTGCCATTAGTTCACATTTTCTTAAGTTTAATTTGAGACCTGAAGCTTGTGAAAATCCTCTGATCAACTCTATCGCAAGGGGAATCTGGGAGGCATTTCTCAGGAAGATGGTTGTGTCATCAGCCAGTTGACTAAGGATGATACTTCTTTCAGCCAATGTTATCCCTTCCAAGGCACTATTAGAGACATGTAGAGCTAAGAGTTGAGGCGATCAAAAACAAGTATGGGGAGATTGGGCACCCTTGTTTGATTCCACGTGACACTCTGAATCTAGGGGAAGTACCAAATTTTAATTTTATTGCACTACTACCATTTGTATACAGGGTCCTGACAGTTCTGCAAAAGCCATCGCCAAATCCAAATTTTTTAAGTGCTTGCAGGATAAAATCATGTTCAAGCACGTCAAACGCCTTATGTAGCACTGAGGATGTCAAAAGGGACAGATAAAATTGCACCCCCCTTTAAATTTTGAACGTGGTAGAGACATTATTGTCATATATATTTGTTTTACTGGATTGCACTGTTCATTTCGGTTAAACTCGGTTCGTCAGCAGGGGGCACCCAAGAGTTACACTACGCGCATCAGTAGCTGACTAACGTTAACCCCATTTAGTTACTTTGTCAGCCATTACATGTAAAAGCTCATTCAGTATGTACTGTTAATAAGAAGTCCAGTCAGATTCAGTGGTAAAATGCTTTTATTAATCATTTTGTGAGCTTATTATAAGAACGGGTGATCGGTTGAAATCTAGTTCATGATATAGTCAGTTCATTAGCATATTTCATAGAAGACTAAAAACAATTAAAACAGTGATTAGAAAGAGTATTAAAATATATGTGCAGTTATCAATGCTAGAGTAATGTGAATTTATACTAAACAGCTATTTACATGGTTATGTTTATTGAGTTTAAATGCATGACTCGCTTGTATATTATTTTAAAAGAGTTTGTGATACTTTAATGACGTTATTCGTCAGACCTTTCCTTTATGCCATGTGAGAGTGGGCACAGCACATGTTCAGATCTATGTTATGATGTTTATGTATTTAGAGCATGTATTTCTTGAGAATTGAGTGTGGTATAAAGAGTAATGTGTCTAGTGCTACGTACCTGCTTAGACATTTGCACTATCAGACATGTGATTGTTTATGATAGTCTGTTAAGGTATCACACAATAACAGAATAGAAGTAGTGATGAAGTGTGGTGTACGTGCAGAGAAAAGTGCCCCTTGTTTTAGGTGTTTTCCATGTATTTTCTACAAAAATAAATGTGTTGCCCCAGGAAGTGACATCACATCCCTCTTAAAAGTGTAACACTTATAAAAATCAAGGAACAGAATGAAGCTGTTGTCAGTGATAAGCTCATTGTGTAATCGTTATTTAAGAGAGTGATTGGATGCCAGTTCTCTAGACAGTCTCTGTCCTTTTCTGGTTTTGGAATCAATGTGATGACACCCTGCGTCATAGTTGTTGGAAGAGCTTCTTTCTCTAAGCTCTCTGAGAAAACTTTTACCAGAAAGGGGGTTAGTAATTCATCAAACATTTTGTATAATTCAGCAGTTATGCCATCACACCCTGGGCTCTTGTTGTTTTTCAGATTTTTGATCGCCTTCAACACCTCCTCTTGGGCAATGCTATCATCACAATAGTCTCTGTCTTCTGGGGATATAGTTCTACATTGGCTAATAGAGGTCATAAATGATTTAGTTGTTACCTCACAGTAATTAGATGTGTATAGATTGTTATAGAAATGATAGCAGTGGACGGCTAACTCTCTTGGATCTTCAATAATTTTTCCCTCTACTTTAATTTGATCTACAGTAGCCAGTACATTTTTACTCTTTTCAAGTCTAAAGAAGTAGGCTGAGTTTTGTTCACTCTCTTCCATCCATCGGTTTCTTGACCTTATGTAGGCTCCCTTAGCTTTTGATTTATAAATGTCATCTAATTTATTTTGTAATTTCGTATATTCACATCTTTCCTCAATGGATAGAGACTCTTTTTGAGAAAGACACGCTAGTTTCTCAATAACCTTGTCTTCAACTGCTTGTCTGCTCTCAGCCAAATCACCAACAAACCTCCTGAGAAATTTCCCCAACTCATATTTTAGAAGCTCCCAATTTGTCCCATAATCTTTCTGAGAGTCTGCTTTAATCCAAAAGTTTTCAATCAATTCTTTGACTCTTTGTTTGACCTGATCATGTTCAAGGAGGGATCTATTAAGTTTCCAAAATGAGGCTTTTGGGCCAGAGGACTGATCCGAGGACAGAGTTATTAAGAGGTAAATTGCTTTGTGATCGGTCAATGGAGTGTTACTGATATTAAGAGATATGTTGTTCCTCGTTAAACATCTGGAAACCAACCAGTAGTCAATTCTGGATTATCTTGAGCAGTCCGTATACTGTCTGACATTTGGAAACTGTTCCCTCCAAACATCAACCAGGTCAAATTTATCCATGAGACAATTTAACATAAAGTTAGGAGACCCTGACCTCCTTGGTGGCCATCTGTCTAACATATTATTCATCGCTATATTAAAGTCTCCTCCCACAACTTGTTATGGCTATATTGCATGTCCCTAATCAACTGTCGTTGCAGCTTATTTAACTTTACAAATGGAGACGCTCCCTCAACCTAAGGGTTCGTGTGACGCACGTTTCCATATATGGACATAACCTGTTGTAGTGGGCGTGGTTCATTGGAGTTTCCTAGGATAAAGGAACTATGATGTGGAACACCGGAATGCAGAATCCCTGACAACATTCAAAAGACAGCTGAAAACCTATCTATTCCGTGAGCACTTAACCTAATAAAAAAAATAAAAAATAATAATAATTCCTTTCCCTTTGAAACATCACTTATCAGGCTTATGCTACTCTGAATAATGCCTGAACTTCGTATTTTGAGCACTTCTTGCGCTGTTGTTGTTTTTGCCTCTTCATGATGACTCGCTTAATTTAGTCCTAATTTGTAAGTCGCTTTGGATAAAAGCGTCTGCTAAATGACTAAATGTAAATGTAAATGTAAAAACACGTGCAGGGGGGCACAAAGAGACTCCATATTGCTATTTTTCCCATTCCCCTTTCCCCACGCAACTTAGAGTTGTAAAGTAATAGATAATAAAATTAATTCAAGCATCAAGAACTCTTCTGGTCGAAATCTTTCCTTGTACACAACAACTGGTGCCGAAACCCGGGATTACAAGGATCTAATTTATGAAGAAAAGGGAGAAGACTGAACAGGAGTAAAGAATTGTTTGAAAGAAGCTGCGTGGGGAATTCGAATTTAAGTCATGGATTCAGCAGATTTAAAGCGATTGAAGATAAAGCGGGGAGTGATGCGAACTGCAACGACAAAACTCAATCAGAAAATTGATGGTGAGTTGGATAAAGAAGAACCATGTTTTGCGAAACTAGAGGAACTACTTGATCAGTTGAAAGATAAAGAAAAGATTTTCATAGAACATGACAAAAATGTTGAAGCAGAAACTGAAGAAGAGGATTTGGAAGATGAGATAACTATAGCAATGGAGTATATGGATGCAATAAGTGTGAGGAGAACAAGAGTGAAACGCACGTTGCGCATAGAAGAAGTAGAAAGCCAGTCTGGACAGAGTGAGCATGGATCTGGATCTGGACCATATAGAAGAGACACAGTTAAACTTCCCACGTTAGTCATTCCTAAATTTTCTGGGGAGATATGTGAGTGGCAAGGATTCTGGAGTCAGTATGAAACAACCATCCATGATAATGAACGTTTGAGCAAGACTGACAAATTCAGTTATTTGAAAATCATTTTTGACCGGTACTGCAGCGAGTGCAGTAACAGGCCTCGCTTTGTCTAATATTAATTATGACACTGCCATTGATCTGCTTAAAACCCGATTTGGCCGTAAAGATCTAGTGATTAATGCTCATATGAATAAGTTACTGAACATGACTCCCGTAAATCAAGCAACTGATGTGAGCGCTTTGCGAAAATTGTATGATGACTGTGAGATACAGGTGCGTAGCCTTGACGCACTAGGGGTTGTAGCGGACACCTATGGAAGTTTATTATGTCCTATCTTGTTGAAAATTATTCCAGAAGATATTGCTCTAGAATTCACTAAATCAGAAGCTGACAATGTTCTTAAAGCGAAGGAGTTGATGGACTTTCTGAAAAAAGAAGTGGAAAGCAGAGAAAGAACTGAGAATCTCATTCAGAAGAAAGAAGTGTTTCAAAAGGAAAGGAGGAATGATGCAGTTGACAAGGAGCGCGCCAGAGCGCAGGACGAAAAGGTTCAATACCGGAAACATAGCCTCCTCTTGTAACGATCACCAGCTGGAGCTGCCCTTGTGAGCCACCAGAGGGCAGTCCACATCAGACTATCATATTCACTCACTAACTACATTTCCCATAACTCACTGCCCGGACTCATCACTTATCACTGATCACATTCACCTGTACCTCATTCACTGATTGCATTCACCTGTCTCATCATCCTGTTAGTCTGTCTATATATACCTTGTTCATTCATTCACTCACCGCGAAGTCTTGTTAAGTGTTACACTGCATTTCTGAGCGTTTCCCTGGTTTTCTTGTTTCTTGGTTTTTTGATATCTTGCCCTGTTCCCTGGATTACTCTCTTGCCTCTGGTCCCTGGATTACTCTCTTGCCTCTGGTCCCTGCCTGTTTTGTTTGTTTTGTTTGTTTCTTTGTTTTGACTACCTGCCTGTGTATGACCCTAGCCTGTACTTTGGATTACGCCTCTGGATTGCCCCAGCCAATAAAGCTGCATTTGGATCTCCTACTTTGTGTCTCTGAGCAGTTCGTAACAGAAGACTTCGCCACACTTCAGATCCAGCAGCTATGACCTCCTGTAATACAGCAGTACGGATCTCACCTGATCTTCCCAGCATGAGCCGGGAGTTCGCTGGACAGATCGCGGCCTTAGCCCTGGATAGCCTCGATCTGTTCCAGTACACCTGGGGTTTTTTTCCTCTCGCTGCCTCTTGCTCTCTGGGTGACGAGGCTATTAAGTTATGTTACCGGCTGGGGGCTAAGGAGGTCGACCCGAGGGAGCTCCCCGATCTCTCTGGTCTGGATTGGAGAGAGGCACTCTCCAGATGTCTGGAGAGCTTCCTTCCGTGGCACCCCCGTCCAGCCGAGCCTGCACTTCACGCCAGTCCAGCCGAGCCTGCACTTCACGCCAGATCTGCCGAAGCCAAGACAGCAAGCGACATGCCCGCCAAGCTAGAGTGTTCACCGCTGGTCCCGTCCAGCACAGAGCCCTCTTCACCGCTGGTCCCGTCCAGCACAGAGCCCTCTTCACTGCTGGTCCCGTTCAGCACAGAGCCCTCTTCACCGCTGGTCCCATCCAGCACAGAGCCCTCTTCACCGCTGGTCTCGTCCAGCACAGAGCCCTCTTCACCGCTGGTCCCGTCCAGCACAGAGCCCTCTTCACCGCTGGTCCCGTCCAGCACAGAGCCCTCTTCACTGGTCCCGTCCAGCACAGAGCCCTCTTCACCGCTGGTCCCGTCCAGCACAGAGCCCTCTTCACCGCTGGTTCCGTCCAGCACAGAGCCTTCACTGCTGGTCCCGTCCAGCACAGAGCCTTCACTGCTGGTCCCGTCCAGCTCAGAGCCCTCTTCGCCGCTGGTCCCGCCCAGCTCAGAGCCCTCTTCGCCGCTGGTTCTGTCCAGCTCAAAGCCTTCATCGCTGGTCCTAACCAGCTCAGAGTCCTCTTCGCCGCTGGTCCTACCCAGCTCAAAGCCCTCGCCGCCGCTGGTCCCGTCAAGCTCAGAGTGCGCTTCTGCTGATCCAGAGACTGTTCACGTCGCTTCTGCTGATCCAGAGACTGTTCACGTCGCTTCTGCTGATCCAGAGACTGTTCACGTCGCTTCTGCTGATGCAGAGACTGTTCACGTCGCTTCTGCTGATCCAGAGACTGTTCACGTCGCTTCTGCTGATCCAGAGACTGTTCACGTCACTTCTGCCAATCCAGAGAGTGAGCTTCACGTCACTTCTGCCGATCCAGAGACTGTTCACATCACTTCTGCCGATCCAGAGACTGAGCTTCACGTCACTTCTGCCGATCCAGAGACTGAGCTTCACGTCACTTCTGCCGATCCAGAGACTGAGCTTCACGTCACTTCTGCCGATCCAGAGACTGAGCTTCACGTCACTTCTGCCGATCCAGAGACTGAGCTTCACGTCACGTCCGCCCGTCAAGTGTCTCGTCCCGCCGAGACTGAATCCGTTCCTGAGCCTGAAACTGATCCGGATACTGAGCTTGAATCTGTTCCTCTTCCTCTCTCCACGCCTGTGACTACAGACAAGATGGCCGACTCCACGCCTGTGTCTTCGGACAAGATGGCCGACTCCACGCCTGTGTCTTCGGACAAGATGGCCGACTCCACGCCTGTGTCTTCGGACAAGATGGCCGACTCCACGCCTGTGTCTTCGGACAAGATGGCCGACTCCACGCCTGTGTCTTCGGACAAGATGGCCGACTCCACGCCTGTGTCTCCAGACACGATGACCTCCGCCACCGAACCAGTGTCTCAGGACGAGATGGTCTCCGCCGAGCCAGTTTCTACGGACAAGATGGTCGCTGACACGTCTGTTCCTGAGCCGGAGCCGGTGTCTGAGCCGGAGCCGGTGTCTGTTCCTGAGCCGGAGCCGGTGTCTGTTCCTGAGCCGGAGCCGGTGTCTGTTCCTGAGCCGGAGCCGGTGTCTGTTCCTGAGCCGGAGCCGGTGTCTGTTCCTGAGCCGGAGCCGGTGTCTGTTCCTGAGCCGGAGCCTGTGCCTGTGTCTGTTCCTGAGCCGGTGCCTGTGTCTGTTCCTGTTCCTGAGCCGGTGCCTGTGTCTGTTCCTGAGCCGGTGCCTGTTCCTGTGCCCTGGCCGCCCGAGGGATCGTCTCCGCCCTGGCCGCCCGAGGGGTCGTCTCCGCCCTGGCCGCCCGATGGACGGTCGTCTCCGCCCTGGCCGCCCGATGGACGGTCGTCTCCGCCCTGGCCGCCCGATGGACGGTCGTCTCCGCCCTGGCCGCCCGATGGACTGCCTGCTCCGTCCTGGCCTCCCGTATTACCACAGTCTCAAGGTCCTCTTCCGCTCCACGGACCTGGCCCTCCATCCCGCCCCCGGATCCGCCTCCGGGCCACCTCCCACCTGGACAGTTTTGGAGCGTCTGGAAGCCGCTCTTTGGGGAGGGGCTATGTAACGATCACCAGCTGGAGCTGCCCTTGTGAGCCACCAGAGGGCAGTCCACATCAGACTATCATATTCACTCACTAACTACATTTCCCATAACTCACTGCCCGGACTCATCACTTATCACTGATCACATTCACCTGTACCTCATTCACTGATTGCATTCACCTGTCTCATCATCCTGTTAGTCTGTCTATATATACCTTGTTCATTCATTCACTCACCGCGAAGTCTTGTTAAGTGTTACACTGCATTTCTGAGCGTTTCCCTGGTTTTCTTGTTTCTTGGTTTTTTGATATCTTGCCCTGTTCCCTGGATTACTCTCTTGCCTCTGGTCCCTGGATTACTCTCTTGCCTCTGGTCCCTGCCTGTTTTGTTTGTTTTGTTTGTTTCTTTGTTTTGACTACCTGCCTGTGTATGACCCTAGCCTGTACTTTGGATTACGCCTCTGGATTGCCCCAGCCAATAAAGCTGCATTTGGATCTCCTACTTTGTGTCTCTGAGCAGTTCGTAACACCTCTGCCGCAGCATTCCATATGTTGAGTCTGAATGACAGTGACTGTTTGTTTTGTGGTAAGCCTAATCATAGCTCTCATGATTGTACTGAATCCACAGTGGATATTAGAAGAGAAAAATTGAGACGATTAGGCAGGTGTTTTGTATGTCTAGGGCCCAGACACATTGCGCGCAATTGTAGGGCGTACGGTATTGAATGTGCACAGTGCGGCAAAAGACATTATAAAACAATTTGTAACCAACAGTCAACCCAGACATGAGAAGTAACGATAAAACCAGAGGTAGATACTGCTCAAGCTCAATGTTCAGTTTCGCCAGGTGATTGTAATGATAGAGCAGTGCTGTTACAAACTGCAACCGTTTGGGTAGATACGCCACGACAAAGCCAAATTACTAGATGTTTGTTAGATGGGGGGAGTCAACGTAGCTTTATCCGTGAAGATATTTCTAAAGCTTTGAACCTACCAGTAGTGGGTACAGAAATAATTAAGCTACACGTATTTGGTTCCGTAAATGCCAAAAGAATGACAGTAAAAAAGGTTCAGGCTAGTTTGAGAAATCTAAAAACAAATGTGTCTGTTAAAGTTGAATTATTAGAAACCCCAAGTGTATGTTCATCTAACATTAAAATGGCTAACGAAGAAATCAGACACTCTCTTGAAGCAAAAGGACTCCAAGTCGCGGATCACCCTGTGAGAGGTATGGAACAGGAAGGTCTTGGAATTCTCATCGGAGGAGATTACTATTGGAACATTGTGTCAGGAAACACAGAGAGACTGGATAATGGACTTGTGGCTGTAGAGAGCAAATTCGGATGGTTAATTCAAGGAACTGTTTCCATCCCTGTAATGAATGTGACAACTGAAACAGTGGATGTAAATGCTCTGCATATCTGCGTCGGTGAGGAACAAGTGCTGACTGAACACCTGCGTAGTTTCTGGGAGACTGAGTCGTTGGGGATTACGGATATCAAACAGAACCCAGAGACAGATGCGCTGTGGAAGTTTGAGCAGTCCGTAAAGTACATACAAGGTAGATATGAAGTTAGTTTGCCTTGGCGAGAAGAGAATATTAATTTGGCTACTAATTATTGTACTGCTAGAAATCGTTTGAACGGTCTTGTAAAACGTTTTCATAATAATAACGAGTTGTATGAGCAATATGATTACGTAATACAAGAATATATAGCTGAGGGAATTATCGAAGATGTAACTAATGTCGAGACCGAAAATTCAGTGTATTATTTGCCTCATCATCCCATAATTAAAGAAAGTAGGAGTACAACTAAGTTGCGAATTGTATTTGATGCGTCATCCCATGAACGAGAAAGCCGCTCACTTAATGAATGGGCCCTATCTTGCACCCAGCGCAATTGACTTTGTACACCGACGCATGTTTCATTCCTATTTTGCACCCGCGCAAAGCGCGCTTTCCCCTCCACAAAAGCACGTTGCTAAACTAGGGAATGAACTTGCGCTCCCTGGGCGGTTCAGCGCAAAAAAGGAGGCGTGTCCCGGCGCAAACAATCCCTGGTGCTATTTTACTGTTCCATAAAACAATTGCGCCACTGGCCAGAAAAAACCTAGTCTAAAGTCAGTGGCGCGTCGCGCGTTGTTCATTATGCTATTTTAAGGGCGCATGCTTGACCATAATGTATAGCGTGCACAACGCGCATACACTTTGATTCTCTCATCTACACAGAATCAGCAGTTTTCATTTTTGCAAATCATATTATTACAAACGATAGATAGATAGATAGATAGACAATTTATTATAAAAGCATACATCTAGCTTACACATTTACCCACATTATTATATGCCTGTTTAATTTGGGTGTGTTTCTCCATCCCCAATGTCACTTCTCTCTCTTTTACGGCCGTGACGAGAGCGTTGCTCTCCTCTGCTGTGAACCGCTCCTGGCGCGCGCCTGGCAAATCCGCCGTTATAATATCAATACGCCAAGGAAAAAGCGCGTCTGCTCTTAAAGGGAATGTGAGATGACGCTCTGATTGGTTTATTTCACGTTACGCCCAAACCACACCTATGAATAATGAAGCTACTTCAGACCAACCCCTTTTAGATTTGCGCTGGGCGCAAGAGTCATTTATCCCGCCGGGAAAATAGCAACAGCGCCGAGACCTGCCCACAAAGTTACTTGCGCTTTGCGCTTTGACACTTGCGTTTCAGATCGTTAAAATAGGGCCCTCTGTCTCTTAACGGGACCGAATCTGAACCCTGACTTGCAAAGCATTTTGATAAATTTCAGGCAGCATAGAGTGGCTATGATGGCAGATATAACGAAAGCTTTTCTGCAAATTAGCCTGAATGAGAGAGACAGAGATGTGCTTAGATTCTTTTGGTTCAAAGAAAGACCCACCCCTTATGAAGAGATTAAGGTGGTAATTATGAGAATGACGCGTGTGCCATTTGGTGCATCAGCAAGTCCCTTTCTATTAGCTGCAACTATCAGACACCATCTTAAGAAATATGAAGAGAAATATCCTGAAGAAGTCAAAGTGTTGGATGAATGTCTATATGTGGATGATTTCATAACAGGAGCAGATGATGTGGAAAATGCACTTAAATTGTCCCAGAGAGCCAAAGAAATAATGTCAAGTGCAAGTATGAAATTATGCAAATAGAACACAAATTCCTTTGAGTTGCAAAACGAATGGAAACAACGAAATAAGGATGAGATAGAGGTCTTACAAGCAGCTGCGCGTATATTCAATCCCATTGGATTTTTGTCCCCGTTTACCATTCGAGTCAAATGTTTATTTCAAGAGATGTGGGAGAGAGGAATTTCATGGGATGAAGATCTTCCCAGTGATCTCGCGCAAACCTGGCATCAATGGTGCTCAGAGGTACCCTATTTGAAAAGGATAAATATCTCACGTCGTTACGATAATGATGTTGAAATGAAATGTAACGAAACGAGTGTAAATACCACAGTTGAACGTAAAATTCATGTATTTACAAATGCCAGTGAGAAGGCCTATTGCGCCGCGGCATATTTACGGTGCGTAAAAAGAAATGGAGAGTGTAAAACCAGTCTGATCGCTTCCAAAACTAAAGTTGCTCCATTAAAGAAAATGACACTGCCCAGATTGGAGTTAATGGGAGCGCTTATCGGAGCAAGACTTGGAAAATTCATATCAAATAATCTGAATGTCAGTGAAAATGAAATGTATTTCTGGACTGACTCTATGATAACTTTTCATTGGATTAGGAGCAGTTCCAAACAGTGGAAACCGTTTGTGGAGAATCGAGTAATTGAAATTCAAAGTCTGACATCACCAGAAAACTGGAAACTTTGTTCTGGAAAGGAGAATCCAGCTGACCGCGGAACGCGTGGAATGAGCGCTCAAGCGCTCCAGAAAGAGACGTTTTGGTGGTACGGGCCGGAATGACTGAAAGACGGCTCGCAGACACATGACATCGAATCTCAACCGATGAATGAAACTGATGTGATGGAGTATGTCGTTCAGAAAACAATGATTGATCCAGATTGTAAAGTTGCCCCGCTGTTTGATTTAAACAAGTACAGCGGACTCAACCGAGTTTTAAGAATCACATCATGGATACAGCGTTTTGTGCATAATGCACGGAAGCAGGAAAAACGCTATGGACCATTGTGTACAGATGAGATTCAGCAAGCAGAGCAGTACTGGATCAAGCGAACTCAAAGTGACAGTTTCTCAAAGGAAATGAATAGTTTGTTGAAAAATGATGATGTGAATAGGAATTCGAAAATCATTTCATTAAAACCATTCCTGGATGAATGTGGAATTCTGCGTGTAGGAGGGAGATTGCAGGAAGAGAACTGGTCTTTTACCCAGAAACATCCGTACATCTTGCCAGGTAATGATGTGTTTTCAGAACTTTTGATCAGAAACGCACATGAAGAAGTGATGCATTCAGGTCTACAAGCCACTCTTAATCAATTGAGAGAAGTGTACTGGATACTGAAATCCAGACAGATGACAAAGAGTTGTGTCAAGCGTTGTTTAATTTGCAGACGTGCACGTGTAAAGGCGGGCCAACAGGTCTGTGCACCGTTACCAAAAGAACGCATTAACGAAGCTCAAGCATTTGAGATTACTGTAGTTGACTTTGCTGGTCCAATTTATGTGAAACCAGAAAATAAGAAGGCATATATTGCTTTATTCACATGCGCCGTAACCCGAGCTGTGCACTTAGAACTTGTTTCCGATTTGACCACTGATGCGTTCCTGCTTGCCTTTAAAAGGTTCATTGCCAGACGTGGTATCTGCAGTGTTATTTATTCTGACAACGCTAAGACCTTCAAGAAGGCTGAAAAAGATTTTAAATCCTTGTGGACATTGATAAACGGTAAAGAAATACAAGAATTGTTTGCAAACAAGAGGATTAGATGGAGGTATATCGTGGAGCGTGCCGCTTGGTGGGGTGGCATGTGGGAGTGTTTGGTGAGATCTGTCAAGACGTGTCTACGTAAAGTACTTGGGAGGTCATATCTCAATTTTGAGGAACTCCAAACCCTGATCTGTGAAGTGGAGGCTGTGATAAATTCCCGCCCTCTTTCTTATCTGCACACAGATAGCAGTGAACCTTCGCCTCTCACACCTGCTCATTTTCTGACCGGACAAAGAATGACTACTCTTCCTTCCTATCCGTTACATGATTCCAGTTTAGTGAAAGCGACTGCCATTCAGCTCAACAAAAGACTACAGTATCGACAGTTGTTGACTACTCAATTTTGGAATCGATGGAAAAGGGAGTATTTGATGGAACTTCGTTCTGCACACCATGTGAGTAATACATTCAAACCATCTATATTTAAAATTGGAGATGTTGTATTGATTTACGATCATAAACAACTCAAGCATATGTGGAAGATGGGACGTATTGAAGAGACCTCTATGGGAAGAGACGGTAAAATTAGATCGTGTGCTGTCTGGATTTGTGTATAGGAGACCTGTACAATTACTCTACCCTTTAGAAGTGGATAAACATTGACTAATGACAAGTTCATCGGGCCGGAGTTTGTTATGGCTATATTGCATGTCCCTAATCAACTGTCGTTGCAGCTTATTTAACTTTACAAATGGAGACGCTCCCTCAACCTAAGGGGTAACACTTTATAATAACGTTCAGTTGTAAGTCATTTATAAGTGGTTAGTTAATGATGAACTAATCATTTACAGAACATGCATAAATGATTAGCAAATGATATAATAACATTTTATGTATGTTTTGTAAATTCCGTTACAAGTCATTTACTAGTGATTAGTAAATTATTAATTAATTATTTACGAAACATGACTGCGTTCATAAATGATTAATAAGTGATATGTTCATTATTGTATGTATGTTTTGTAGATTCAGTTAGAAGTCATTTACAACTGATTAGTAAATGATTAACTAATCATATACAAATGTTTAATAAATAATGTATTTTTTGTATGTATGTATGTACCAATTAGAGGGTGCAGAAAGTGTTGTAAATGCCTTGAATACATGTACAGATCATTTGTAACATATTTACGAGTGATGAATAGTTTACACTTTAGATTAGGGGATGCAGAAAGTGTTGTAAATGATTTATAACGCATTCTGCATCCCCTAATCTAAAGTGTAAACTATTCATCACTTGTAAATGTGTTACATATACATTCGTAGATAACATTCGTTGATCTTATGCCTTTTTGATTCTTGAAGTGGTAATCTACGAATGACGTGTAAGACATTTACAAGTGATGAGTAGTTTACACTTTAGATTAGGGGATGCAGAAAGGGTTGTAAATGATTTATTCATGCGTTTACACATCTATAACAGGTGTTGAACACTGTAGTGTGTAGTGTAGTGTAGTGTAGTGTGTACTGCAGTGTAAGTGCTGACTGGTGAGGGTATAGACAGCTGTCTTCTGTAGTGTGTAGTGTAGTGTGTACTGCAGTGTAAGTGCTGACTGGTGAGGGTATAGACAGCTGTCTTCTGTAGTGTAGTGTAGTGTAGTGTAGTGTGTACTGCAGTGTAAGGGCTGACTGGTGAGGGTATAGACAGCTGTCTTCTGTAGTGTGTAGTGTAGTGTGTGCTGCAGTGTAAGTACTGACTGGTGAGGGTATAGACAGCTGTCTTCTGTAGTGTGTAGTGTGTAGTGTGTACTGCAGTGTAAGTGCTGACTGGTGAGGGTATAGACAGCTGTCATCTGTAGTGTGTAGTGTAGTGTGTAGTGTGTACTGCAGTGTAAGTGCTGACTGGTGAGGGTATAGACAGCTGTCTTCTGTAGTGTGTAGTGTAGTGTGTACTGCAGTGTAAGTGCTGACTGGTGAGGGTATAGACAGCTGTCTTCTGTAGTGTGTAGTGTAGTGTGTGCTGCAGTGTAAGTACTGACTGGTGAGGGTATAGACAGCTGTCTTCTGTAGTGTGTAGTGTGTACTGCAGTGTAAGTGCTGACTGGTGAGGGTATAGACAGCTGTCATCTGTAGTGTGTAGTGTAGTGTGTAGTGTCTACTGCAGTGTAAGTGCTGACTGGTGAGGGTATAGACAGCTGTCTTCTGTAGTGTGTAGTGTAGTGTGTACTGCAGTGTAAGTGCTGACTGGTGAGGGTATAGACAGCTGTCTTCTGTAGTGTGTAGTGTAGTGTGTGCTGCAGTGTAAGTGCTGACTGGTGAGGGTATAGACAGCTGTCTTCTGTAGTGTGTAGTGTAGTGTGTACTGCAGTATAAGTGCTGACTGGTGAGGGTATAGACAGCTGTCTTCTGTAGTGTGTAGTGTAGTGTGTAGTGTAGTGTGTACTGCAGTGTAAGTGCTGACTGGTGAGGGTATAGACAGCTGTCTTCTGTAGTGTGTAGTGTAGTGTGTAGTGTAGTGTGTACTGCAGTGTAAGTGCTGACTGGTGAGGGTATAGACAGCTGTCTTCTGTAGTGTGTAGTGTAGTGTGTACTGCAGTGTAAGTACTGACTGGTGAGGGTATAGACAGCTGTCTTCTGTAGTGTGTAGTGTAGTGTGTGCTGCAGTGTAAGTACTGACTGGTGAGGGTATAGACAGCTGTCTTCTGTAGTGTGTAGTGTGTAGTGTGTACTGCAGTGTAAGTGCTGACTGGTGAGGGTATAGACAGCTGTCTTCTGTAGTGTGTAGTGTAGTGTGTAGTGTAGTGTGTACTGCAGTGTAAGTGCTGACTGGTGAGGGTATAGACAGCTGTCTTCTGTAGTGTGTAGTGTAGTGTGTACTGCAGTGTATGTGCTGACTGGTGAGGGTATAGACAGCTGTCTTCTGTAGTGTGTAGTGTAGTGTGTACTGCAGTGTAAGTGCTGACTGGTGAGGGTATAGACAGCTGTCTTCTGTAGTGTGTAGTGTAGTGTGTACTGCAGTGTAAGTGCTGACTGGTGAGGGTATAGACAGCTGTCTTCTGTAGTGTGTAGTGTAGTGTGTAGTGTAGTGTGTACTGCAGTATAAGTGCTGACTGGTGAGGGTATAGACAACTGTCTTCTGTAGTGTGTAGTGTAGTGTGTAGTGTAGTGTGTACTGCAGTGTAAGTACTGACTGGTGAGGGTATAGACAGCTGTCTTCTGTAGTGTGTAGTGTAGTGTGTGCTGCAGTGTAAGTGCTGACTGGTGAGGGTATAGACAGCTGTCTTCTGTAGTGTGTAGTGTGTACTGCAGTGTAAGTGCTGACTGGTGAGGGTATAGACAGCTGTCTTCTGTAGTGTGTAGTGTAGTGTGTGCTGCAGTGTAAGTACTGACTGGTGAGGGTATAGACAGCTGTCTTCTGTAGTGTGTAGTGTGTAGTGTGTAGTGTGTACTGCAGTGTAAGTGCTGACTGGTGAGGGCATAGACAGCTGTCTTCTGTAGTGTGTAGTGTAGTGTGTGCTGCAGTGTAAGTACTGACTGGTGAGGGTATAGACAGCTGTCTTCTGTAGTGTGTAGTGTGTACTGCAGTGTAAGTGCTGACTGGTGAGGGTATAGACTGCTGTCTTCTGTAGTGTGTAGTGTAGTGTGTAGTGTAGTGTGTACTGCAGTGTAAGTGCTGACTGGTGAGGGTATAGACAGCTGTCTTCTAGTGTGTAGTGTAGTGTGTAGTGTAGTGTGTACTGCAGTGTAAGTGCTGACTGGTGAGGGTATAGACAGCTGTCTTCTCTGAAACACATGGAGTCTTTAACCACTGTGCACCTGATGTGAGCAAAACATACAAAAAAATGTAACATCATTTATTAAACATTTATGAAACGCATAGCCATGTTTTGTAAATGATAGATTAATCATTAACTAATCAATTGTAAATGACTTATAACTGAATCTACAAAACATACATAAAATAATGAACATATCACTAATTAATCATTTATGAACGCATAGTCATGTTTTGTAAATGATTAGTTAATCATTAACTAATCAATTGTAAATGACGTGTAACGGAATTTACAAAACATACATCAAATATTAGTATATTTTTTGCTAATCATTTATGAATGTTCTGTAAATGATTAGTTCATCATTAACCAACCACTTATAAATGACTTACAACTGAACATTATTATAAAGTGTTACCGAAATGGGAAATAACACATTTAATTAAAATGTTTGTATAAAAATAATAAAAATTATTTTTATCTTGTGCTTTTTACCCTTCATTTTTTCATTCTACCCACCTTTTCTGAAGTCCTAACCAGATTAATTAATCATTAACAGATTTTTTCAACCCTCTCCATTACTATTAGCAGAACAGAATTGGGCACAGACTGACCTTCATT
Source organism: Abramis brama (assembly GCF_963993115.1). Lineage (NCBI taxonomy): Eukaryota > Metazoa > Chordata > Actinopteri > Cypriniformes > Leuciscidae > Abramis > Abramis brama. The sequence continues at coordinate 27,619,776 of NC_139986.1, read as the reverse complement.
GTCATCAATTGTTTTACTTCTCTTGGCGGCTCACAGCTTCGGCGCATTTGGCAACGGTAGCGCCGAGTCCAAGCCCTCCTGCTCCGGCAAAGTTACCTCCATCTCGCCTTCTTCGACCTGTGGAGCCTTCTTGACGTATGAGTGCATAATGCTGCTAATATCTTCCTCTTCGTCCATTTTTCAAGAATATGAGGGTCAACCGAGGGCTACTGGTCGAGTAGAAGTAACAGTCCGTTTGTAAAGTTAGCCGTTAGGTTATCAAAAATTGGTTTGCGTTAGCCACTAACTTCAGCCAATTTTTAAAAAGCCGAAAAAGTAAGGAAACGTGTAGTAAAATATCTTCTTCAAGAAGTCTCCAAGTTGTCAAGTATTAGGATAGAATTTGAAAGCCCTCAATTCGTGTTAATTGTTAAAAAAAAAAAAGATTTGCTACTTCATATTGCAGAGCGACAACAGAGTGATGTTACATCGACGCCATCTCGCCGTCCCTTCTGTCCTCTCCAGACTTCTTGTCAAACTTACCCGCCGAATTGACCCTAACACGCTGACGTCAGACGCACGTCCGTTTACAAACCAATCAATGTCAAGATGCAGCCCACATAGATGATGATGACAGGACACAAGTATGTCATGTAAAGTTCTTTACTGCGCTCGCATAATTGCAATGTGAAACCAAACCAAAACTTACCGAATGTATACAATGTATCAAAACATGACCTTTGGTGCGGACTTTCAGGTGTGAAAACGCCCTACAACGGATATTTTGCACCAATTTCTTCAACAAAAACGTTCCTTTCTTTGCGCTGTTTGTCGATTTCAAATGTTTTTATGTCACAGGAAAAGCACGCTGTGATTGGTGGTTTTACACGTCGCTCTACAGTGGCACCAATCAGCTTCTCATCTCTTGTAAACACATTTCTCACAACAGTTCACACAGTTCAGAATAATATCCTCAAAACATTTTACGAATGTTGTTTTGATAATGTTCCTCCTTTATTATTGAACATTAAACAATATTATTGAGACTATGAGCTGCTGTCTGTATCTATCAGGCCGTTTTACCTTCCGCAGGAGTTTGGGCAAATCACCATTATTCTTGTCTATGTTCCAGGGCCTAACAATAAAGAAGCTGCGGAAATAATGACTGACAGCCTCAATGCTGCTCTCTCCCGATCGGCAGATTAGCCGGTTTTTATTTTGGGGGATTTCAACACATGTCAGCTGTCACCTCATCTACCCACTCTGCAGCAGTATGTCACCGTGCCCACTTGCTCCACTCGCATACTGGACCAATGCTTCGGTAACATTCCAGACGCATATAAGACAGTGAGTCACCCTCCTCTTGGTAAGTCAGATCACAACGTCATTCATCTCCTTCCAACATACAGACAAGAAAGTCAGGCATGAAAAACCACTCCTGAAAACTGTACGTCAATGGACTGAGGATGGGGAGGAGTGTCACATGCCTGTCCTGTCTTGTGCTGCACATGGGTGTTTTGTTATTTTGGGCCATGTGCTCGTGTCTATTGTCTAGCCCCTCCCATCTTGTTATCTGATTATTGGTTAATTTGTCCCACCTGTCTTTCTCGTTACCCTCCTTTGTTTGTTCCCCTATTTAGCCTCCTTGTGTTTGTAGTCTTGTGCTGGTTCGTTTGTCCGAGTTTCTCGTTCCTGGAGTTCCTTAGTTTTGAGTTGTACCTTGTCTGCCTGTCACTAATAAATCTCCTCTGCATTTGTATCCTCGTCTCTCGTTCACTGTTCCGTGACAAGGAGGAGCTCAGAGATTGTTTTGACTCTACGGATTGGCGCATGTTTTTTGACACATGCTCTGATCATCATGAATTGACAGACACAATCACATGCTATATTAAGTTTTGTGAAGAAACTGTTATCACCTCTAAGATAGTTAAGGTGTTTAGTAATAACAAGCCATGGCTCTCAAAGGATCTTAAAACATGTTTGAATGAGAAAAGGGCTGCATTTTTGAGAGGAGAAAATGATGTAGTAAAGGAGAAAGAAAAGGAATTTAACCGTAAAGTTTTTACAGAAAAAATAGATTTTAAGAATAAGGTTTAAAAAAGATTTTGTATAGGCAATGCAAAACAAGCATGGGAGGGATTAAACACAATAATGGGTAGGGAAGAAAAAAACAAACAAAGTGTAAACGTGGCAGATTGTGGTAAATTTGTTAATGATTTAAACATCTTCTATGGAAGATATGATGTGAGAGACCCAAAAGTAGGCTGTAGTGTTACCTGTGATCAGATTGGTAGCTATGAACATATACAGCTTTCTGAAGAAAAAGTAGCCATGTGTCTCTCTAAAATTAGACCAAACAAAGCCCCGGGGCCTAATGGCCTCCAAGGAAGGGTGTTAAAGGTATGTTCTCAACAGCTTAAAGGGGTTCTCACTCAGCTGTTTCAAATTTTGCTGAATTGTGGTGATTTTCCAAATTCATGGAAGAAATCCACAATAATACCTGTGCCTAAAGTCTCTAAGGCTATAGCCCTTGGAGACTTTAGACCAGTAGCACTCACTCCACTCTTAGCTAAGTGTATGGAGAGAGTGGTAGTATATTGTACTCTTAACTGTGTATTTTAATGTAATCCTTTATTCCCCAGGCCATACAGGAACTTAATTTAAACTGAAATCGTTTTTAAATGTGTTTATTGTAGGTTGAAACCTACCTTATTTCAATCGGCTGCGCTGCTCTCCATTTTCTGCTGTTGTATATTGATGGTGGTAGTATATTGTACTCTTAACTGTGTGTATTTTAATGTAAGTTTAAATGTGGTGTCATTGATGTATTTCTGTTTGAAGAAGTTAAAGACAAATTTCCACTAAGGTGGACAATAAAGTCTAATGAATGAATGAATGAATGAAAAAAAAAAACACCCGCAAATTGAGAAAACATCTTCATCTGTTTCACAACACACGTGTGCTCCAAATACTCACAACACAACCAAATACAGAAACGCGCTGCAACTAACACAGACCACAACGGAAATGTTTCCAGGGAAACCAAATAACGTACGTGACAAGGAGACGCGTTTTACAGTACGGTACGGATCGAGTAGTGACACTCACCAATGGAAGAGAGCGAAGGGGCATCGTCCATCTTTTTTAACTGTCTATGGTGTGTGAGGTAGGCTAAACGAAACCGTGCGTCTGCGCCATTCATTCACACAGAGACCAGCAAAACATGCAGGGTTAATATTTAAATAGTCTTTTTGCGGTTTAATATACACAGACACTATATATATCGTGGTATATACCGGCTACAGACAGTGCTCCTAGTAGAAAAGTTAGTCTGGAGCCCCGCGCTTAGATAAACACAGAAGCGACTGAAAGCAACTGCCTATTAGTGGGTACCGAATCTACCCGGTACTCGGAACTATAGAAATGCGGCAGTGGGGATTTCTTTAAAGGGTTAGTTCACCCAAAAATGAAAATTCTGTCAGTAATTACTCACCCTCATGTTGTTCCAACCATGTAAGTCTTTCGTTCATCTTCGGATCACAAATTAAGATATTTTTGATGAAATCTGACTTTTTGATGATTTCTGACTCTTCCATAGGCTTTCAGAGGGATCCAAACTCGCCGGCCCAGAATAGTTATTAAAAACATCATTAAAATAGTCCAAGTGACTACAGTGGCTCTACATTAAGTTTATCATGCGACGACAATACTTTTTGTGCGGAAAAACAACAAAAATAACGACTTTATCCAACTATTAGTGTTCTTCAATGTGGGCCTCTGACGAGAGTTCACGGGAGCGCCAGGACTCATGCGCGAGAACTGAGATTACGGCGTTCTTCTTCTTCTTCTACTTGTTACTGGCTGCTCACTCCTTGGGAGTATTACCGCCATCTACTGTACAAGATGACGTCCCGACATTGCCGGAAGCGCAAAACGGTCTATTTATAAGCAGAGGAAGACGCGCACTGTATGTAAGCTATTCGACACTTATTGTGATTTAGGTCTCGATGATGTCGGGACCAGAGTCCTGCACGGGTCCGATTTTGTAAATCCGCATCCGCCCGTACCCGCAGTGCTTCAAACCGCATTCGACCCGTTATCCGTCAACAGCACTAATTAAAATCCGCACCCGACCCGCTTAAAATAGAACCGACACCCGACCCGCACCCGAAATAAAATCATTTTAGACAATCACAATATAAACACAATTACAATTATTGCCAGGTCATACAGAAGTTATAACCACAATTAACACAAGGACAACTTCACCCGAAGCTGTCAAAAAGCTAACGTTACCTCAAAACTGAGTAACCTAACAGACGCGGCTACAACACTATATCTGCCACGCAGTTTCGTCTACCCTACATCAGACAATTTTGGGTTCAAACACGCCCTGCACACCACACATACTGAACAGTGTTACATTTGAAAAATACTGTTCGACAGAACTGCTTGGTTTGTTACCAGTTATCTGCGTGCTTCCTCTGCGATGAAGTTCCACATTTGCGGCTATAATCCAACACGAAACTGCATGCAGCAAAGCCTTTCACAATATTGTTTTCTTCAGATAACTCCAAATTTCTCCCACACACTGGACTTGACTTTTGATGACGTATTGAAACTTTACAATCTCCACTAGCTATTCTTTTCTTCAACTCCTCAGCATCCATCTCGACGACTGCAGTGAAAGCAGATCGCACGCGCGCAGTTATGAGGAATTTTTAAAACTGAAAGTATAGATTCCTGGGAGGGCGTGGCGCGTGGGCACAAATAAACTGATGTGGATTTTAAATTATTTTATCAACTTGAAATACAGGAATATTTTTGTAGATGTGTTCCTTAAAATATGCATATATTTTTACGTTTGCATGTGATTGTTTTAAACCCGTGTTTAGACCCGTGTTTCCCCCGTGTCCGACCCGCACCCGTATCCGACACAGTTGGATATTTTTCACCCGTTTGAGCAAAATAAACCCCTGGTCAGAGCCTGACTCCACCCACTGTCAATATTTGAAAAATGCTAGAAAAGTGGGCAGACCCCAGCAGAGATAGAGGGGACAAACCGTGAGCGGGGGGGCGTGCACCTGAGACCTGCTGTCAGACTCTCTAAAATGGAGAGTGACTCACAGGGTCGCAAGACGACGTAAAGTACATGCATCTGATGAGTTTTATCAGAGCCCGTCATTCTCTGGTTTTATCGAGTTGATGTCAATAGCGCGCGCTCTCTATAGGCATATTCATATTTTGCCGCTATGTGAAAAAATGCAGCAAATTGCGCCGACGCGTTTGTCGACCCCAGAGGATTAACTTTAGCCTAACCATAAATTGTGATTAAAATATATATGATCACTCACATCAAGACGCCGCTGCGGTGGTGGAGTCCATGCAGGAGGAGCAGCGTTTGGCACTGCGTCGCTTTTCGTCGCACGGATATTTCTTGGTATTTGCATGTCGAAATTGCAAGCCAATTTTCATAATAGGCTACATTTCACACAATTATACATTTATTATATTATTACTTATTATATTTTTTATATTATTATTAGTAATAATTAAAAAATAATTATTAAAATAATTAAAAAATATATTAGTAGTAGTATTATTATTATTCTCTATTATATTATTTTTTATACCTTTATTATATTATTACTTATATTTTTTATATTATTATTAGTAATAATTAAAAAATAATTATTAAAATAATTTAAAAAATATATTATTATTATTAGTATTATTATTCTTTATTATATTATTATTTATACCTTTATTATATTATTACATTTATACAATTATATTTAACTCTGCTGGCCATTGAGAGGATACTGTGGTCAAGTCACTGGAAAAGATGCCTAGTTGGTAAGACAGGGTCAGAGCATTTTCTTGAGAAGGAACGTAGAATTTATGTATAAATAAATGGACAATTTTTATGATATAGGCCGAAAATGAGCTTCCCCTCTTTGAAAGACCAGCAGCCGCCACTGAAATGCGGGTATCGTCACATTTTAAAAATTCCAAGTACCGGTACTTTTGACAACACTATGTACTACCTTATCTCACTCAGACAGGAAGATAAGTGTACATATAAGGGGCAACACCATTTTTTTGAAAATCATGTGATCTTTCTGTGGGTTAGTTAATCTCTTTATCTTTCTAAATGTGGTTCCACATCCTGGTGTGAACATATAGCGAAACATAAGAAATGTAATCTGCACTGCAACTTGGGGCAGTTTAACATGTAAGAATGTTTTATTCTGGTTTTATTTCTGGAGAGGAAATTAAATAAATGTTTAATGCCAATTCATGTTGATGTTTTATGGAACATAAGTTTTGTTTGAAAAAAAAAAAAAAAGCACAGAATAGCAAGACAGTTCAGCTGCATACATTATTTATACCGCAATGCATGCTGGGAGTTTTACTGAGTTTTGTACTTTGCACCCAGCATGCATTCTAGCATAAATGTTTTTTTTTTTTGTTTTTTTTTTTGTTAATTGTGGATGTATCTGTGTGTCTAACTGATAAAGCAGTTTAAAACTTTTTGCATACGTTTTTCTTTTTTTTTTACTTTCAGAATATATGAGTCACAACACTGTTGGGTCTCACCCTGTTGTATCAAAGAGATGGTAGTACAACTACTCTGAGTATATTTAAAATGTTCAAATTAATATTCAAAAGCATATGCCAGTGCAAATACATGCTTCTGCTGCAGTTCTGTGTAGCAGGTTTGATGTTCAGTGATCTTCTAGCCACATCCTGTGGGTTTTGCAGAAGAACAGACATTTTCTCAAGGCCCTGTACTATATCAAGCCATTTTCACTTAAAATGTTCCCAGCGTTGCTTGTAGTAATTTAATTTTTACTAGTAAGAATTAAATTGGAGGGCTCTACAATTCAATGCTTACTAGTAACAATTATGATTAGAGAGCTCTCAATACACAAACCATATATATATAATCAAACTTTTTGTTAAACCTGCCAATGGAAGGATGTGGTTAGAAGTGCACTGAACATTACACCTACATACAGAACTCCAGCAGAAGCATGCATTTGCACTGGCATATGCGTTTGATTTGAATATTAACATTTTAAATATACTCACAGTATATAAAATGTTTGTATTTTGTATTCATCTTGGTCTAACATTAAAAAAGGGTTCAAATTCAGGAAATTCATCTTGACCTTTGGTGATCACAATACCTGAATATGTTACTTAAGATTTAACTGGAATATTATAAAAAGAGGGTAGTAGTACGTTGCCCCAGTAGTGCACAACACAATGAAATTTTAAAAGCACACATAAGTTCACAACACAACGAAATTAAGCCACAACACAACGAAATGAATTCACAACACAACGGAAATTAAGCCACAACGGACAGTCACAACACAAGAGAAAATGTACAACACAACGAAATAAAGCAGTAGTATGTTCCTGCACAACCAGAGGCTGCAGTTTCAGGACCCTAGTTTTTTGTGACAGCGCCACCTACAGAACTGGATGATATAGCGGCAGCTGCACTTTCAGGACCGCAGTTCTAGGATCCAGGTGGTTTAGTTTGTACATAGTATCAAGATCCACCTATTATCTTAAGTCTTGTTAGAAAAAAAAAAATTTTGGGACCTTATGTGAATTCTTTTAACAAATAAGAAAAATTATGGAATAGAAAAGCTCCTGCAGCAGGTGGATCATGTAGAGCATCAAGCTACTGTAGTCACGAAAATTCTGTTCAATTAAAGGGGACCTATTATGCAAAATTCACTTTTGCATGCTGTTTGGACATAAATGTGTGTTGGCAGTGTGTGTACACAACCACCCAATAGTGATAAAAATTCACTCACTCCTTTTTTATTAATCCCCATAAATCATAAGCATTGTCTCACAATGACCTGTTTTCAGAATGTGGCTTTAGTGACGTCACTAAGCACAGGCCCCGCCCACCAGTGTTGACAGACACTGCCGTTTTAACATAGACCCGCCCTGATCGAGTTCACAGCGAGTTGTACACATCCGCCATTGCTGCACTGACAAGAATGTCTCCCAAGCGTTGTAGGTGTTGTGTGGCTGGATGTATTAATCCACATAGCTCTCTCTATTTACGAAATCGTACTCGGTTACTAACGTAACCTCGGTTCCCTGAGAAGAGGGAACGAGTATTGCGTAAGTAGCTTACGCTATGGGAAAACTCCTTTTCTCGAGAATATGAAGCCAAATCTTTGAAACGCAGTGGAGCTGCACAGCATACACAGATGACGGCGAACGCGGTCATTGGCTGTGTTGCGGCAACTGCATGAACCTATGACGAGGCGGCTCAGACGCGTAGTCCAATCAGGGCAAGTAACCGAGTACGTTCCCTTTTGAGAGGTCTCTCCTATTGCGTAAGTAGCTTACGCTATGGGAACACCCTTTGAAACGCCGTGCGTGCTTAACTTCGCTCTACTATAGCTCGAGGCAGATGCCTGAAGCCTGTGAGAGTAAAGCATGAACTCAATAAGCCGGTCAATGACGGGAAAAAGTGAGGAGTGGGCCTAGTGAGGGCCAAACCTTAGTAATGATACAGCACTGTATAATACATATAATGTAATATATATACGTATATGAACAATAGTTTGTGTAAAACAGGACTGGATAATATCGGGCCCAAGTTTTATGGGGGTTATGTGCTTACACATTTCATACTGAAAGTACCCTGGAATGCAGAGCAGGGACTTGTAGTTTATAAAACCTGATAAATGTGGACGGTGAGGCCCAGCCGGCCGCCGCACAGATATCTTCAATGGGTATTCCACATGACCAAGCCCAAGATGAGGCCATGCCTCTTGTGGAATGAGCTCTGATGCCTAAGGGGCAGCGAAGGCCCTTAGACTCGAAAGCTAGCGCTATAGCATCAACTATCCAGCACGATAATCTCTGCTTTGAGACGGCAAGACCTTTAGTGCAGCCGCCAAAGCACACAAAAAGCTGCTCTGACTGTCTGAACGAGGCAGAACGCTATAGATACACTCTGAGAGCCCTGATGGGACAGAGTAAATTCATGTCTCTTTGTCCTCTGGAGAAATAACCTGTGCTCTGAAAGGAGTGGAGAGCACTTTAGGAATATATCCATGCCTTGGCCTAAGGGCGGCTCTGCAGTCGTTAGGTCCAAACTTAAGGCAAGACGCGCTTGAAGACAGCGCATGTAAATCGCCCACTCTTTTAACGGAGGCGAGCGCCAGTAAAAGAGCGGTTTTGAGCGAGAGATGCTTCAGGTTGGCAGACTGAAGTGGCTCAAACGGGGCGCCCTTTAGTGCTTCCAGGACCGTGGAGAGGTCCCAGATAGGCACCGAGGGGGGTCGCGGAGGGTTCAGCCTCCTTGCTCCTTTAAGGAAGCGGACGATGATGTCGTTTCTTCCTAATGATTGTCCGGCCACAGGAGCGTGCAATGCTGCTATGGCCGCCACATATACTTTGAGCATGGAGGGGGTGTGACCCGCGTCCAAACGCTTTTGTAAAAAGGCGAGTACACTCTTTATCTCGCAGGAGTGAGGGTTCAGGTTCCTAGCGGCACACCAGCCAGAGAACACTCTCCATTTCTGAGCATAGAGGCGCCTGGTTGAGGGCGCTCTTGCTTCAGTGATGGTATTCAACACTCATCCGGGAGGCATCCGGGTACCCGTTGAGGGGCCATACATGGAGGGCCCATAAGTCGGGACGGGGATGCCAGATAGTCCCGTTCGCCTGCGTGAGGAGGTCTCTCCTCAGCGGAATCGGCCATGGGGGCGATTTCAGCAGTTGTGTCAACTCGGAGAACCAGAGCTGGGTCTTCCAGAGAGGGGCTATAAGAAGCACTGCACATTTGCTCTCCCTGATCCGTTTGATGACCTGTGGTAGCATCGCGACCGGGGGAAAAGCATACAGCGGACGCTTCGGCCATTTGTGGGCGAGTGCGTCCGTGCTTTTTGAGAAAAATATTCGGCAATGAGCGTTGTCTTCGGAGGCGAAGAGGTCGACCTCTGCCTCGCCGAAGATGCTCCAAATCAGCTGAACCGTCGAAGGGTAGAGAGACCATTCCCCTGGGAAAACCTTGTCTCTGGATAACATATCCGCACCCTGGTTCATTATGCCTGGCATGTGCGCTGCTCTCAGCGAGCGCAGGTTGTGCTGAGCCCATAGAAGGAGGCTTTTGGCCATGGCGTGCAAGGTGTTCGACCTGAGGCCGCCCTGGCAATTTATGTAAGACACCACTGCCCTGTTGTCTGTCCGGACCAGGATATGGTCGCCTTTTAGGTATGGGAGAAAAGATCTGAGTGCTAGAGCGACCACTCTCATCTCCAGACAGTTTATGTGTAGGCGTTTCTCTGGGCTTGACCAAAGGCCAGAGGTGGGCCTGCCCTTGTGAAGGGCTCCCCAACCTAGGTTGGAGGCGTCTGTCGTTATCACTTTTCTTCTCGAAATCACACCTAAACTCACACCAGACTGGTACCAGTCGATAGCTTTCCAGGGAGTCAGGGCTTTGATGCAGCCATGATTCACTCTGATCAGCAAGTGGCCGTAGCGCCACGCGTCAGCTGGGACACGTTTGTTTAGCCAGCGTTGGAGAGGGCGCATGTGCAGCAGTCCAAGCTGGAGCACTGCTGTTGCTGAGGCCATGAGACCCAACATCCTTTGGAATCTTTTGAGGGGAGGGGGGCGCCTGAATAGAGAGCGTGCGTTCTGAAGAGAGGTGTGCTCTCATTCGCGTAGAGTCTATTACTGTACCCAGAAAGGAGATATTCTGGCTGGGAGATAGTGTGCTCTTGGAAAAGTTGATCTGTAGACCCAGGCATTCTAGATGGCTGAGGATCCAAGATCTCTGAGTTATCAACTGTGCCTCTGATTGTGCTATAACCAGCCAATCGTCGAGGTAGTTCAGTATTCGCACTCCCCACTGTCTCAGGGGGGAAAGTGCTGCATCCATAAACCTCGTGAATGTACGGGGGGCCAGTGATAGGCCGAACGCTAGTACTGTGTACTGGTAAGCCTGTCCCTCGAAAGCGAATCTCAGAAATGGCCTGTGATGAGGCGATATCTGGATATGAAAATAGAATAGAGAATATGTTTGGTCGTCAGCATTTTGAACTGGCGCTTCATCAGCGCTTTGTTCAAGTGTCTGAGATCTAGGATGGGTCGGAGACCGCCACCCTTTTTTTTGGGATGAGGAAATAGAAACTGTAAAAACCCGACTCGCTCTGTGAGGGGGAAACTGTCTCGACAGCGCCCTTCTCCAGCAGTTTGAGCACCTTGGTGCGGAGAACGTGTGACACGCCCTTTTTCACTCTCGTCTCGACCACGGCTGAAAAGCGCGGTGGTCTGCGAGCAAACTGTAGCGAGTAACCGTGTTTTATTATGTTCAACACCCATTTTGATATGTCAGGGATAGCCTCCCAGGCCTGGGCCCGTACAGCTAGGGGTTGAAAAGGTGCTGGAGGCGGGCCGCTGTGAGACAGGGACCCGGCCGTCAGACCGCTTTGAGCCATGTATACAGCGCCCAAAGGCGGGGGTGCGGGCTGCACAGCGAGCGCGCTCATAGTTGCTTCTCCAGCATGAGCTAGAGGGAAAACTGATGTGGGGACAGTTTTTATGTGTAGAGGTGCAGACTGCGGGGGCACGCAATCTACATTTATTGTCTCTCCCGTGCTGGCTGAGGGGAGAGTGAGTGTCGAGTCAACAGACTCTGTGAGTAGGGGTGCGTGTTGAAAAACAGGCACGCTCGCTACCTTTATTGTGCTTGTGACTGTGGGAACAGTGCTTATGTGTAGGTGTGCAGACATTGTAGTGGGCACGTGACCTACAAGTGATACAGACAGAAAAGAGCTCTTTTCGTGCTTTATTTGTGTCGCCGTTAAAACGGCGTTTGTTTGCAGGTGAGCGTGTTTTGTAACCGGCCCATTGACTGCCATATATACATTTCCAGCCACCTGTGAGGAAGGGACTGGTGAATGTTTGTTGCTTGTGACTGTGGGAACAGTGCTTATGTGTAGGTGTGCGGACATTGTAGTGGGCACGTGACCTACAAGTGATACAGACAGAAAAGAGCCTTTTGAGACTGTGGGAACAGTGCTTGTGTGTAGGGGTGCATATGTGGCATGACGAGGAGTTACTAAGGATCTAATGTAATGACTACGCCACCTGGGAATTCTCAACCCAGGATAACCAACCTAATAAATATGCTGCACAGTAATTCCCGTAATAGGACAAGAGACGTGGATGAATACATTTTTTTATTTTTTATTAAAGGACACAAATGTAATAAATTATTCAAGACAAAGACAATACAAGGAAAGTGTTCAAAATACTACAGCGCTCAATAGCACAAACCTCACAACATCAACACAAAAATAAATACACTTAGTCAAAAGAACAACACTCAAAAATAAGACAACAGGACTGAGTGAGGCCAGCAGGGGGAGACTCAATGAGCACCACAACACTCAGTAAGTAGCACCAGAAATGCAAAAGAACAACCAAAGCAATAACCACATCAGTATCACCTTCACACCGGTGCACATCCACAGCACAGCACAAGATAATCCACAAGGCAAGCCCGCCCCTTTTTTTTGCTTTTGGACACTCAACCCCTAATGACATCAAACGACAAAACACGTACATAAAATAATTAAAAACAGTTCATGGTAAAAACACAAATACAAAGTAACAAGAATACAAAAATTAGCTAAACAATAAACATTTGAAAGAAAAATACAATTACCATACAAAACACAACACTCTCCTTGTAACGCACAAGCATATACACACGCACGTGGCCTACACACACACACACACACACTAAAACTGCAGGGCGGCGGTATTCCTCCTGTCAACCTGCATACGCAATTAAAGCACTAACAGTTTCTTGTTCGGCCGCAGTCAGAGTGGAATGAAATTGACGCAAATCCTTTCATTTTAATATCTAGTTGAGACAGCAGCAAAACAGCAGCACTCCGTAATCAACGAGCGAACGTCGGGTAACCCCAGCAACGGAATCCTCCCCGCTGCTCGGCAGAATACGCTGCACTTCTGAAACGACAACTTTAATTAAAAGACATATCAGAGCATGACGCATATATACAAATAACCTGCATACTTGGGGTGCGAGGAATCCCAGTCACGGCAGTCCGAAGTGCCAAATCAACGTGCACGCTGTAACATGGAACACAAGGCATTTCAATTCACCCACTGCCCTATAAGGGAAGGATAGATGCTACAAACAACCCGCGTTCCTACCTGTGAAGAGGCTGCAGACACATCAACCATGGGAAACAATACTCGTTCTCCTACATGCCATGGGACCACACAAACAATTTTCCCGCATGCCTCTTCACAGCATGTGGAACCGGAAAAGCAAGGAAGAAGCTCCGTGACGTGACTCAATACAAGGAAGGTATATATGCTCCGCCTTTAGCTGTGATAGGCTTAATGAATAGACCTGAAGCAACCAATAGTAGCCTGAAGCCAAACATCTATACTGCCACATTCTACCCCTCACTTCTGTATCGTCGCCCCGACGATAAGCAAACCCTTGTCACTCAATTCCAGGGCCTAAAGTAGGCAGAGACAAAATTAAACAGAAGCCACCATAGCGACAAATGATGTTTTATTAACAAGGTTCGGGAGGAGCACGTTCAGATAATTAACACAAGTGGAGAGCACTCAGCAATCAATGGTAAGAGGTGTATATATACTCAGCAGTCTCACCTCATTCCATTGACAGTTTTTGCAGCATACTAGCAGCTATGTCTCAAACAAGCTCTTCCAACGAAGACGTTAACATCACCAGGGATGCACCTTCGATCCCACGGTCATCCCTTCTACGCCGGTCGTCACACTTGAGCCCCCGGCTTCTCCTCGCGGCCGCACACCGGCCCGAACAGCCCGGCGCTCAACAAGACGCCGAGACCAGTCTTCGCCGCCCCCGGCAAGACTCCCATCTTCTTCCCCAGCTTCCTCCTACCGCTCGGCCGTCCTGACGATCCCACCCATCGGGAAATGGACCGTAGCTGGACTGAGGCAAGCGCTGGGTAACTCGGACTTATAAGCTTCGAGGAAAATGAGTAAAGCGGAGCTGTATGCTCTGTATGTCTCCCTTCAGTCAACTCCCAAGACGACCCATAGGCAGAGCAAAGCCCGCAGGGCTCAAAGTTCGCCTGCCCAGTCACCACCGTCGTCTTCCCGCACAGGACGCGGCTCGCTTCGGCCATCGAGTCGCCGCAGCAACAGGCCCTCAGCGAGCCTGGGCCAAGCTCCAGATTTCACCATGGCAGGTCCACTACCACCTTTCGATGAGGCACAGCCCTCCACCTCTGCTTCCGCTGCCGCAGTGCCGCATGCAGCCAGGCCCAGCGGCCTTCCCACAGCCGCTCAGTTTTATTCTCCCGCTGTTCATAACCCTTTTCCTTTTCAGTGGCCTCCAGCTCCAGTGGCAGACACTAGCGCGAAGCTATCGCCGCTAGCATCACAGACCCAACAATGTCAACAGTTTTACTACCCAACAGGTTACAACCCCGCCCATTTCCAGTGGCCTGCAGCTCCAGTAACTCAAACGAGCGCGGGCCCGCCTCCGCTTGCAGCTCAAGCTCAAAGTGCTTTCTATCATCCCTCACATCCTCCAACTAACTTTCCTTTTCAATCTTCAGCAGGTCATCCAATTGCAAGGGCACCGCCGACATTCGCAGCCCCGGATTATACTCTTCCCAGCTCTATCATACAAACTAAATCACCATATTCTATCCTCACAGCCACTCCGATGCCCGTGCCATCCAACGTAGTTGCTATGGAACCCCCACCAGTTTCCCAATCCATCCGCGCTCAGATCCTCTCAGAAATTCAGGATGCTGGCTCCAGAGGCAGATCAATTCCCAACTCCAGTTCCTCGCTATTCAGAACTAATATTCCCGTAACCCACCCTTTAAAACCCCTGCTTGACGCATCACTCGACACTATCCTCCAAGCAGTATCTCCCAGGACCCTTCAATCCTACGTTACTGCTTGGAGATGTTTTAAAACATTTCATGTCTCTTATAACTTGCCTTTCCCTGATTTTTCTCTTCTTTCAATCACCTCTTTTATCTCCTACCTTAACATCATTAAGGGTCTACAAGTCGGGTCCATTAAAGGTTATTTGAGCGGCATCCAGTTTTTCCATAAATTGATGTACGGCGCTCCTTCCACGGAGATAAACAATTCACAAACCTCCCTCCTGATTAAAGGGATTCAAAGATCCCAGCCCACCCGCCCCGACGCCAGACAACCCATAACGCTAGACATTCTCACCAAATGTATTCAGGCCCTCCGCACAGGCTACCAGCCCCTCGGTTCCGCTCGCACACTCGATGCTATGTTTATCCTAGCCTTTTTTGGTTTTCTTAGATGCTCGGAACTCGCCATTACTTCTAAATTCGACCCAAAAATCCACCCCACCATCTCAGACTTATCAGTACTAGACGGCGAAACCATTTCATATTTGATTAAACAAAGTAAAACTGACCAAACCAAAAAAGGTCATTTCATCTACATTTTTAACCTCGCTTCGCAAATCCAACCATACCAGTCAATTCTGGCTTATCTGCAATGGAGAAGTTCCCAGGCTAAATCTGCCCTGGAACCCCTGTTTTTAGACGAATCCAAAAAACCTGTGACACGTTTTTGGTTCCAGAAACACCTCAAATCTGTTCTCCAACAGTTAGGCATTCCAGCAAAGAATTTTTCAAGTCACTCATTCCGCATCGGGGCAGCAACTTCAGCAGCTCAAAAAGGCCTCTCCCAACAGCAGATTCAAGCCCTTGGGAGATGGTCCTCCGATGCTTTCCAAAGCTATATCAGGACGAACCGGTTCCACATTAAAAAAGCTCACCAAACCCTCATCGAGTAAAAAAAAAAAAAGGTAGAGCACTCAATCCCCTCTTTCTCCTCTTTCCTGTCTCCTCTTTCTGTCCAGCGAGCATTGGTCTCACAGTGGACGGACTGAGAACTTTCCCAGTAGAGCACTTACGTTTTCTCTTTCATCCAGCGAGCATTTGGTCTCACAGCGGATGCAGTGTGAGAAATCTCCTGGGCAAGCACTCATCTTCCTGTTTCCTTTCCGTCCAGCGAGCATTGGTCTCACAGCGGACGGAGTGAGAACTTTCCCGGTAGAGCACTTACGTTTTCTCTTTCATCCAGCGATGCAGTATGAGAAAATCTCCTAGGCAAGCACTCATTTTCCTGTTTCCTCTTTCTGTCCAGCGAGCATTGATCTCACAGCGGACGGAGTGAGAACTTTCCCGGTAGAGCACTTACGTTTTCTCTTTCATCCAGCGATGCAGTGTGAGAAAATCTCCTGGGCAAGCACTCATTTTCCTGTTTCCTTTCCGTCCAGCAAGCATTGGTCTCACAGCGGACGGAGTGAGAACTTTCCCAGTAGAGCACTTACATTTTCTCTTTCATCCAGCGATGCAGTGTGAGAAAATCTCCTAGGCAAGCACTCATTTTCTTGTTTCCTCTTTCTGTCCAGCGAGCATTGGTCTCACAGCGGACGGAGTGAGAACTTTCCCGGTAGAGCACTTACGTTTTCTCTTTCATCCAGCGATGCAGTGTGAGAAAATCTCCTGGGCAAGCACTCATTTTCCTGTTTCCTTTCCGTCCAGCGAGCATTGGTCTCACAGCGGACGGAGTGAGAACTTTCCCGGTAGAGCACTTACATTTTCTCTTTCATCCAGCGATGCAGTATGAGAAAATCTCCTAGGCAAGCACTCATTTTCCTGTTTCCTCTTTCTGTCCAGCGAGCATTGGTCTCACAGCGGACGGAGTGAGAACTTTCCCGGTAGAGCACTTACGTTTTCTCTTTCATCCAGCGATGCAGTGTGAGAAAATCTCCTGGGCAAGCACTCATTTTCCTGTTTCCTTTCCGTCCAGCAAGCATTGGTCTCACAGCGGACGGAGTGAGAACTTTCCCGGTAGAGCACTTACGTTTTCTCTTTCATCCAGCGATGCAGTGTGAGAAAATCTCCTGGGCAAGCACTCATTTTCCTGTTTCCTCTTTCTGTCCAGCGAGCATTGGTCTCACAGCGGACGGAGTGAGAACCTTCCCGGTAGAGCACTTACGTTTTCTCTTTCATCCAGCGATGCAGTGTGAGAAAATCTCCCAGGCAAGCGCTCATTTTTCCGCTTCCTCTTTCCGTCCAGCGAGCATTGGTCTCCCAGTGGATGGAGTGAGAACTTTCCCGGTAGAGCACTTACGTTTTCTCTTTCATCCAGCGAGCATTTGGTCTCACAGCGGATGCAGTGTGAGAAAATCTCTCGGGCAAGCACTCATTTTTCCTCCTTTCTGTTTCCTCTCTGTCCAGCGAGCATTTGGGCTTAGCGGAAAAGCGCAAATCCTCCCGATCGGTCACTGTAAACTACAACCGCTCCCCGTTCGCAGACCAACAGGGGCCGTCAGTCCAGGCAGTGAGCCACCATTACGGGCCTCCCCGGTCAAGCATCCAGGCCCCTTCTTGAGATGCCAGCCCGCCAAACTCGGCACTCATTTGGGGGGTCTTTAGTCCGGCGGCTGTCCTCTGCTCTTTAGCCTTTGGGGGGAGTACTCTGGGTTCGGGCCGAACTCCGAGCTCGGAGCCCTCCCTCCGAACAGCACGCCAAATACACATTAAACTTTACCCCTTCAAATTATATGTAAGTGTGAACTCGTGAAATGATGTTTTATTAACAAGGTTTGGGAGGAGCACGTTCAGATAATTAACACAAGTGGAGAGCACTCAGCAATCAATGGTAAGAGGTGTATATATACTCAGCAGTCTCACCTCATTCCATTGACAGTTTTTGCAGCATCCCTCCACCACCCCTTCTCCACGCTTCTAGTCCTAAACACTTACATACGGGGGGAGTACTCTGGGTTCGGGCCGAACTC